>NC_047018.1:5015944-5324629 GCF_902652985.1 Pecten maximus | reverse complement strand
AACGTCCTGATAAAAAATGTCGACGAAAGTACATGTTGGGTTTGTGGCTTAGATACGGGTCGGTGTGTTCTTTTTAGTGGTAAAAAACATTGCTGTTCAAATGTCAGGAAAATTTAAATCTTTTAATCAATGTAACAACGGAAAATTCCCTATTGGACCGCATCCAGCGCTTCAGTATCATTAACATGTATGACGATCTTCTGCACATTGCTCCGCCTAATACTGTAAAACAAATCTCGGCACTTTTCAAGTAACGAAGATGTCATCGATACTACCAGGTCCACGTCAACTCATTGTCAATGTAGATTTCGTAAGAAGTTATCGTTCATAAAGATAACGGTCTATAGTATAAAATCGTTAGTTATGTACTAGATATCTGGTGAAATCCTATTAGTATGTCTGGTGAAATCCTATTAGTATGTTCTGTCCTTCATAGGTTCTAAATCAACAGCGTTAGTTATGTACTAGATATCTGGTGAAATCCTATTAGAACTTGCCGAGTGCAGTTTAACTTTGATTGATGTTGAGAGTGCCGTAAAAATGTTGTAGTATATTAAGCACGATTATTTGGGGTAGATATTTGATTTTTCTTTTCGTAAATAATGCATGTGTGCTAGAATTAAACAAAGACCGTAATATGGTGGCAGCACAACCCATACTCTTGGAATAGCTCAGGATGAACCACATGGTGTTATCGAAATCTATAAATCTCTTCTACTGCACACATGTATACAGCATTCAGAGCCTAACGTTTAGCCGCCAATAAACGTTTTGACGCACTTTCCTCTTTTGAACCAAGTCTAATTATTCACTTACAAAACTAATATGAACATTTTTTTTCTTTGCTAGCTGAGATATGATGTGATACCATAAATTATATGAAATTATATTAATACGTTGTATCATTCAAACAAAAATTGGAAACGATATTTTCTTTGATATTTTTCCTAGCAGAATGCACGTGGCCCCGCGGTATGTGCAGTCTCCGATGTCATTGCTGTCATGTTGCCTTTCCTCACGACAAATACGAACAAACATTTTTTTTTACCGTCAGACGTTCCCACAGGACAATTACATTGGTCATTTCAAAATCCATCTAATTGATGCAGACGTCCCATTCTGCCAAAGAGCCCAACAAGGAGACGACGAATTATGCCCTTGGGGAACAGGCCCTTCGTCCACCGGTGACACTTGGCCGTAAACCCTTTTAGGCCACGCTTAGCCTGGACACCGTATCGTGACCTTTGGGAATACGTCATTGGTCAACTAGTTAGCTTGCCTGATTACGCTTTATTGCGTTTGTACTTCGCTTCTAAAATATTCATATGTTTGTCGACACGTAATGGAAATATAACGAGACTGAGTGACACGAGATTACTGATAGACTAAATCATACCAAAGTAGGTTGTTATCAGGATGGACTAGACCTGCCTATACTAAATTTCGACAGGCATGTTGTATGAAGATTGATTAACTTTCCAACCTTCGAAAGAATTCTATAAAAAATTACAATTGCATCTCAATATTAGCAATTAATATAATTTAGATCATGTTCAACTACACTATTGTCACAATTAGGTCGGGATAACGGTAAAATGCATATACATATCTACCTGTATACCGAAGGAATACGTAAGTTTAAAGCAATTTTCAATATTTCTTGCGAAATAAACTCAAAATATATCTATTTTTGTGGGGGGGAAGGGGTAGGGTCGGGCAATGTTATTCAGCTGAATACAATGTCATTTTGAAACAATTACTGGAAATGGCTGATGTGACGTGTGGTAAATTGATGATGTGACGTGTGGTATACAGATGATGTGACGTGTGGTATACTGGTGATGTGACGTGTGGTACACTGATGATGTGACGTGTGGTACACAGATGATGTGACGTGTGGTATACAGATGATGTGACGTGTGGTACACTGACGATGTGACGTGTGGTATACAGATGCTGTGACGTGTGGTATACAGATGATGTGACGTGTGGTACACTGACGATGTGACGTGTGGTACACAGATGATGTGACGTGTGGTACACTGATGATGTGACGTGTGGTACACTGACGATGTGACGTGTGGTATACAGATGATGTGACGTGTGGTATACAGATGATGTGACGTGTGGTATACAGATGATGTGACATGTGGTACACAGAGGATGTGACATGTGGTATACAGATGATGTGACGTGTGGTATACAGATAATGTGACGTGTGGTACACTGATGATGTGACGTGTGGTACACTGATGATGTGACATGTGGTACACTGATGATGTGACATGTGGTACACAGATGATGTGACGTGTGGTATACTGATGATGTGACGTGTGGTACACAGATGATGTGACGTGTGGTATACAGAGGATGTGACGTGTGGTACACAGATGATGTGACGTGTGGTATACTGATGATGTGACGTGTGGTACACAATGTGACGTGTGGTACACAGAGGATGTGACGTGTGGTATACAGATGATGTGACGTGTGGTACACAGAGGATGTGATGTGTGGTATACAGATGCTGTGACGTGTGGTACACTGATGATGTGACGTGTGGTACACAGAGTATGTGACGTGTGGTATACTGATGATGTGACGTTTGATACACTGATGATGTGACGTGTGGTATACAGATGATGTGACGTGTGGTACACTGATGATGTGACGTGTGGTACACTGATGATGTGACGTGTGGTATACAGATGGTGTGATGTGTGGTACACAGATGATGTGACGTGTGGTATACAGATGATGTGACGTGTGGTACACAGATGATGTGACGTGTGGTATACAGATGATGTGACGTGTGGTACACAGATGATGTGACGTGTGGTATACTGATGATGTGACGTGTGGTACACAGATGATGTGACGTGTGGTACACAGAGGATGTGACGTGTGGTACACAGAGGATGTGATGTGTGGTATACAGATGCTGTGACGTGTGGTATACAGATGATGTAACGTGTGGTACATAGATGATGTGACGTGTGGTACACTGATGATGTGACGTGTGGTATACAGATGATGTGACGTGTGGTACACTGATGATGTGACGTGTGGTACACAGAGTATGTGACGTGTGGTACACAGAGGATGTGACGTGTGGTACACAGATGATGTGACATGTGGTACACTGATGATGTGACGTGTGGTACACAAATGATGTGACGTGTGGTACACAAATGATGTCACGTGTGGTATACTGATGATGTGACGTTTGATACACTGATGATGTGACGTGTGGTATACAGATGATGTGACGTGTGGTACACTGATGATGTGACGTGTGGTACACTGATGATGTGACGTGTGGTATACAGATGATGTGATGTGTGGTACACAGATGATGTGACTTGTGGTATACAGATGATGTGACGTGTGGTATACAGATGATGTGACGTGTGGTACACTGATGATGTGACGTGTGGTACACTGATGATGTGACGTGTGGTATACAGATGATGTGACGTGTGGTATACAGATGATGTGACGTGTGGTACACAGATGATGTGACGTGTGGTACACATAGGAAGTGACGTGTGGTACACAGATGATGTGACGTGTGGTATACAGATGATGTGACGTGTGGTATACAGATGATGTGACGTGTGGTATACTGATGATGTGACGTGTGGTACACTGATGATGTGACGTGTGGTACACAGATGATGTGACGTGTGGTACACTGATGATGTGACGTGTGGTATACAGATGATGTGACGTGTGGTACACAGATGATGTGACGTGTGGTACACAGAGGATGTGACGTGTGGTACACATAGGATGTGACGTGTGGTACACTGATGATGTGACGTGTGGTATACAGATGATGTGACGTGTGGTATACAGATGATGTGACGTGTGGTATACGGAGGATGTGACGTGTGGTACACTGATGATGTGACGTGTGGTATACAGATGATGTGACGTTTGGTACACAAATGATGTGACGTGTGGTATACAGAGGATGTGACGTGTGGTATACAGAGGATGTGACGTGTGGTACACTGATGATGTGACGTGTGGTATACAGATGATGTGACGTGTGGTATACAGATGATGTGACGTGTGGTATACAGATGATGTGACATGTGATGCTATGAACATGTGTTAGCTGCTGTGTACAATATTGTTTTTAACATATTCCCTTGTGTTATAATTTTGCTGATGAGATCGTCTGATTTCTTCAGACTTTTAGATTGCTGACATGTATTATACAATTGCCAGAAACGGATGGCAGAAGGCACCCTATACGATCCTTCCAATTCTGCTTAACCCAGCGCCCCTGTCAAATTACTTGATGAGATCGATGGCCCTGGGTAACCCCTCTCTAGTGGGGACAGTTATATATTTATATTGGACTGATCAGCGCCGTCTAGACACCCTGATGGAAGGGTCGATAACTTCACATCGTTAAGGTGTTAACGACCAGACTTCATTCAAGAAGACTAAACTCTCTGCTTCCTTACCTACATTGATCAAGGAACAAAACCCTAACACAAGTCCCTCTGTCATATATCAATACAGAAACACATTGTGGAAATGTTGATTATCCTCTGATTGTGTCATTTTCCTGTTTAAACAAGGAAGAAAAGTATTTATCAACAAAAGGATGTAAGAGAATACTTATTTTCAAGATACGTTTCTTATGATTTTACTGCTAAGTTTATTTCAAACGCAAGTCTTGTTTAGCTGGATATTAATATTCCACTCAAGTCTGTTATTTTAGAACAATATAATAACATAAGCCATCCTGGTTACCGTGGTGAAATGTAGTACATACGTCACACTGGTTACCTTGATGACATGTACTATATACGTCACACTGGTTATCTTAATGACATGTACTATATACATCATACTGGTAACCTTGATGACATGTACTATATACATCACACTGGTTATCTTAATGACATGTACTATATACGTCACACTGGTTACCTTGATGACGTGTACCATATACGTCATACTGGTTACCTTGATGACATGTACTATATACGTCACACTGGTTATCTTAATGACATGTACTATATACGTCACACTGGTTATCTTAATTACATGTACTTTATACGTCACACTGGTTACCTTGATGACATGTACTATATACGTCACACTGGTTATCTTAATGACATGTACTATATACGTCATACTGGTTACCTTGATGACATGTACTATATACATCATACTGGTTACCTTGATGACATGTACTATATACGTCACACTGGTTATCTTAATGACATGTACTATATACGTCACACTGGTTATCTTAATGACATGTACTACATACGTCACACTGGTTACCTTGATGACATGTACTATAAACGTCACACTGGTTATCTTAATGACATGTACTATATACATCACACTGGTTACCTTGATGACATGTACTATATACGTCACACTGGTTACCTTGATGACGTGTACCATATACGTCACACTGGTTACCTTGATGACATGTACTACATACGTCACACTGGTTACCTTGATGACAATTACTACATACGTCACACTGGTTACCTTGATGACAGGTATTATATACGTCACACTGGTTACCTTGATGAAATGTACTATATACATCACACTGGTAACCTTGATGACATGTACTACATACGTCACACTGGTTACCTTGATGACATGTACTACATACGTCACACTGGTTACCTTGATGACATGTACTACATACGTCACACTGGTTACCTTGATGACATGTACTACATACATCACACTGGTTACCTTGATGACATGTACTACATACGTCACACTGGTTACCTTGATGACATGTACTACATACGTCACACTGGTTACCTTGATGACATGTACTATATACATCACACTGGTTACCTTGATGACATGTACTATATACGTCACACTGGTTATCTTGATGACATGTACTATATACATCACACTGGTTACCTTGATGACATGTACTATATACGTCACACTGGTTATCTTAATGACATGTACTATATACATCACACTGGTTATCTTGATGACATGTACTATATACATCACACTGGTTACCTTGATGACATGTACTATATACGTCACACTGGTTATCTTAATGACATGTACTATATACATCACACTGGTTACCTTGATGACAGGCAGTATATACGTCACACTGGTTACCTTGATGACATGTACTATATACGTCACACTGGTTATCTTAATGACATGTACTATATACGTCACACTGGTTACCTTGATGACATGTACTATATACATCATACTGGTTACCTTGATGACATGTACTATATACGTCACACTGGTTATCTTAATGACATGTACTATATACGTCATACTGGTTACCTTGATGACATGTACTATATACATCACACTGGTTACCCTGATGACATGTACTATATACGTCACACTGGTTACCTTGATGACATGTACTATATACATCACACTGGTTATCTTAATGACATGTACTATATACGTCACACTGGTTATCTTAATGACATGTACTATATACGTCACACTGGTTACCTTGATGACATGTACTATATACATCATACTGGTTACCCTGATGACATGTACTATATACGTCACACTGGTTACCTTGATGACATGTACTATATACATCACACTGGTTATCTTAATGACATGTACTATATACGTCACACTGGTTACCTTGATGACATGTACTATATACATCACACTGGTTACCCTGATGACATGTACTATATACGTCACACTGGTTATCTTAATGACATGTACTATATACGTCACACTGGTTACCTTGATGACAGGTACTATATACGTCACACTGGTTACCTTGATGACATGTACTATATACGTCACACTGGTTATCTTAATGACATGTACTATATACGTCACACTGGTTACCTTGATGACAGGTACTATATACGTCACACTGGTTACCTTGATGACATGTACTATATACGTCACACTGGTTATCTTAATGACATGTACTATATACGTCACACTGGTTACCTTGATGACATGTACTATATACGTCACACTGGTTATCTTAATGACATGTACTATATACATCATACTGGTTACCCTGATGACATGTACTATATACATCACACTGGTTACCTTGATGACATGTACTACATACGTCACACTGGTTACCTTGATGACATGTACTATATACGTCACACTGGTTACCTTGATGACATGTACTATATACGTCACACTGGTTATCTTAATGACATGTACTATATACATCACACTGGTTACCTTGATGACATGTACTATATACATCACACTGGTTACCTTGATGACATGTACTATATACGTCACACTGGTAACCTTGATGACATGTACTATATACGTCACACTGGTTACCTTGATGACATGTACTACATACGTCACGCTGGTTACCTTGATTACATGTAATACATGTGTCACACTGGTTACTTTGGTGACAGATACTACATACGTGATACGCCACACTGGTTACCATGGTGACAAATACTGCATACGAGATGTACGCCACATTGGTTGTCGTCTTGACAGATACTACATACGTGATATACGCCACATTGGCTACCGTGGTGACAGATACTACATACGTGATATACGCCACATTGGTTACCGTGGTGACAGATATTACATACGTGATATACGCCACATTGGTTACCGTGGTGACAGATACTACATACGTGATATACGCCACATTGGTTACCGTGGTGACAGATATTACATACGTGATATACGCCACATTGGTTACCGTGGTGACAGATACTACATACGTGATATACGCCACATTGGTTACCGTGGTGACAGATACTACATACGTGATATACGCCACATTGGTTACCGTGGTGACAGATACTACATACGTGATATACGCCACATTGGTTACCTTGGTGACAGATATTATATACGTGATATACGCGACGCTGGTTACCGTGGTGACAGATACTACATACGTGATACGCAACACTGGTTACCGTGGTGACAGATGCTACATACGTGATATACGCCACATTGGTTACCGTGGTGACAGATACCACATACGTGATATGCCACATTGGTTACCGTGGTGACAGATATTACATACGTGATATACGCCACATTGGTTACCGTGATGACGGATACTACATACGTGATATACGCCACATTGGTTACCGTGGTGACAGCTTCACATTGTACTACATAGGTCACACAGGTTACCTTGGTACTGCATATGTACGACAAGTTACCATGGTGATATATAATACATGATTGCCTATAGCTCGTTGCCTTTGCTGCAGTTGTTACACACAAAAGGCAAGTTACCATGGCGACAGATATTTCATACGCGTAGCAGGTTAAGCGACTATAATTGTAGATTCCAATCTCATTAAACGGTGATTTCATCTTATAAATGGTTATGATATATAGCGATACATTAGACTGTACAGTAAAAACTGTTGTGTAAAGATATTTTCAAGGGCTTTAAATCATTGTTTACCACGGTAAATGCATGTAAACAATGCTTTATGGAGAAGACGAATGGAGTCACGTCGATGGCCAAGTAGTCACGAGTCCGCGAGGTTTTACGATCCCAAAAAAGAATTGGATTACGATTTGTAAACAAAGACACGTGTTGAAGATGATACTTGCTGTCCCTCCTTGACATGGATTTCCCAAATGGAGGATAGTTTCACATTGTGTAATAATCTCAAGGTTTTACAATGTACATGTAACATATCAAGGGGCTGTGAGTTTCGTTTCCTTGAACTAGACATGATGCCTTGCCTCAACAGAAGGTAACAATTATGTGGTAAGCATGCGCAGTGTTCTGCTAACGAGCGGTAATAATATTTTCCAACATTGTTTATTCCGGTTATAGTCATTTTAGTTTAGAGACAAATCAAACACCTTGACATGTAAAATATGACACCAGCGGATACCATGTACGTGAGAGAGGTTACCAGGACGACAGGAATCCTTGTTCTATATACCATGTACGTGAGAGAGGTTATCAGGACGATATGAACCCTTGTTCTATATACCATGTACGTGAGAGAGGTTACCAGGACGATAGGAACCCTTGTTCTATATACAATGTACGTCAGAGGTTACCAGGACGATAGGAACCCTTGTTCTATATACCATGTACGTGAGAGAGGTTACCAGGACGATAGGAACACTTGTTCTATTTACCATATACGTGAGAGAGGTTACCAGGACGATAGGAACCCTTGTTCTATATACAATGTACGTCAGAGGTTACCAGGACGATAGGAACCCTTGTTCTATTAACCATGTACGTGAGAGAGGTTATCAGAACGATAGGAACCCTTGTTCTATTTACCATGTACGTCAGAGGTTACCAGGACGATAGGAACCCTTGTTCTATTAACCATGTACGTGAGAGAGGTTATCAGAACGATAGGAACCCTTGTTCTATTTACCATGTACGTGAGAGAGGTTACCAGGACGATAGGAACCCTTGTTCTATATACCATGTACGTGAGAGAGGTTATCAGGACGATAGGAACCCTTGTTCTATTTACCATGTACGTGAGAGAGGTTACCAGGACGATAGGAACCCTTGTTCTATATACCATGTACGTGAGAGAGGTTATCAGGACGATAGGAACCCTTGTTCTATTAACCATGTACGTGAGAGAGGTTACCAGGACGATATGAACCCTTGTTCCATATACCATGTACGTGAGAGAGGTTACCAGGACGATATGAACCCTTGTTCTATTTACCATGTACGTGAGAGAGGTTACCAGGACGATAGGAACCCTTGTTCTATATACCATGTACGTGAGGGGTTACCAGGACGACAGGAACCCTTGTTCTATTTACCATGTACGTGAGAGAGGTTACCATGGCGACAGGAACCTTTGTTCTATTTCCAGACATTGAGACTGATCACCCTGCACAACAGAATTTCAATATTTATATAATGTGACGTCAGTCTACAATAAACACCAGTCGAATTGCTAGTTGTAAATATTTTACAGCCACACAGGAAATAAAGACTGATATTGAAAGTCGTAATCAGATAACCGGCCCAAGGCCAAAATGGATTAAGTTTAATTCGCCCCTATATCCAATATGTCCAGCATTTGCTATTTTAATAAAAAAAAAATGATTCTATTTCAAATAGTTATTGTAGAATCCTATTCTGACGGCTGAAAGTTTGCGTGACAAGTTTCAGACTCTAATCGACCTGTCAAAGAGACAAACAGTTTGGGATTTATTATGATTTTCAAAATGGGCAAATTCGTATCTAGTGTACATCTAAGCCGGTCTAGCGTCAGTGTACAACGTACGAGGGGTGGTTGATATGCTGTGAGCCTCGTTTTGAAGGAGGTACTCAAGAATGTTTTTAAGTCCTACTATTCTCTGCCTATATAGGGCCGTGTACCCAAGGACTGGTCTCGTTCGGTTAGTTTATATCGACGAGGTAGCACTCTAACGTATACAACACAAGCGACTTTTGCAAAATGGACAAAATCGGTGAAAGAGCGATGATCCAATATTTTCATAAAAAAGGTTGAACACCTAAGGATATCCATTTAAGCATTGAACTGTTACCAAATGGTAGTATACAGTCGATATGAGTACAATTTGGGTGACAGATAAATAGAATGTCGCCCGTTAGGGCACATACTATGCTTCACTTCTGAGGCAGTAACGGGACAATATTAAACTTAAGCGCGGGGAAAAGTGTCTAAAGGTGTGTTATTCCATCAGGGCAATGCTCCTGTCATTGCCATGGCTGCCATTCATGAGTGTGGCTTTAAATTGATTGAGCATCCGCCTTATTCACCTGATCTCGCTCCGTGAGACTTTCATCTATTTCAGCTATTTCAGGCACCCAATTTCAGTCCGATGATTTGGTCATACATGCAGTTAAAGACTTTCTGAACAGACAAGAAAAGGAGTTCTATAAAAGTGGTATTGAGACCCTTAAACACGCTGGCAAAAGTGTATAGATACTGAAGGGGATTATGTTGAAAACAATACAACATGTCCGGCAAAATTTAAATCCTTCAATATGAGGCTCACAACATATCAATCAGCCCTCATACCTCTGGGTTAATTCAATGTACCTCTGAGTTCACTTCTACGCTCACATAACGTCAGTGTACAATGTACCTCTGAGTTCAGTTCTAAGCTCACATGACGTCAGTGTACAGTGCACCTCAGGTTTCAGTTCTAATGATTCAGATTTGAAAATTTCAGTTTAAATGTTTACTCTGATACCCCGCTACTCAAATTAAATACCACTTATTTCTTTTTCATCAAACCCATCATAAAAATTTTAGGGAGGCACACCGTATTTGGTATTTAGCCGACTCCTGACTCGCTTGTCCCGACTGATAATTAGGGACCTGATTACAGCGCCATATGTTATAGTCCGGAAAATCAGACGGGTGCTCTTTTGGTGTAGTCGTGAAAAGTCTGTCATCAGATAGACTGCTTTATTATTCCATGTGTTTCCTTTATGATTACGTGACGTCTGTTTTTATTGGTTCGGATAAGATAAGACTCCGAGGAATTATGATTAACCGTTCCATATGAGTAGACAAAGTCCAGTAATAGTCTCTATTCTATTTTAATTAATCAATACAGCTGTCTTTTGTATAATGCCAATGTCTCGTCTGGCGCATCAAAGCTAATTTCGATATCTGAGAAACTTGAATCCGTACGAAGCTTAATCAAACTCGGACAGATATAGTTCTAATTAAAAAAATCTAATACTTTCAATACTATTGAGATTAAATAGGTTAAGTTTTATTGTTTTAAATGACAGATCAAAGAAACACCGTATATGTCTGTGTTGTAATATACAGCTATGAATAATGTTGTCATTCTTAAGTTTACAGACTTCCCTCCATACATCAAAATGTCCAGTGTGATGTGTGCGAAACATTGACAATGTATCGTCAGCCATTTTCATATTCAAAATATACATCAGAGGCTTATGAAATAATTAAATGAGTCGAGCAATTTCAACTGCTTTACATGATCTAGTCTAAATTTACGTGAAACTGAAAGTAGAAACGGAAGGTAAAGGGGAATAACTCTAACTCACAAAAGTGCCAGACCCGCCATATTCGACAGAACAGGGTCCTTCCTTGGGTGAATTTATCTTGATAACAATATCAAAATGTATTCAGTGATAACTTTGAATCGAAATTACGTTTGAGGAACAACAGGCCTGAATAAGTGAAAGGTTTTCATTGATTTAAAACGTCGGATATAATGAAGTGGCTGTTGAGCGTCACCGGAATCTTGACGATATGCACGCCACAGCTTGTTCTATGCCATACAATTACCTTGAAGATGGGGTCAGGTTACCACTGCATGAACGTTACACAGGCCTTCCATAAACCCGGAGTTTCTGATAGAACAGGTAAGGTAAACAGTGTTTAGTCCTTATGACAAACATTTTGACTTTTCGTACAATAGAGCAATGTAGCTAATATTGGTGTATATTGGTAATGTTATATACATTGTTTTGAGTGTCGTCATGAACAGTCAGTTTTCCTCTCTGAGTGTTCCAGTATTGTTTTGTTTTTATTTATTGTGGTCTATATTTCATTAAGATAGGAATTTAAAATCTTTAGTTTAAACACCAGTCAGGCTTTGTTCCAGGTCATTCAGCTGTTAGACATTAACTTGAAATTTATAAAAACAGTTGTTTATCAAGAGATAATAAGCGCCAAACATGTATGGTATTCTAGTTTTGCATGATGGCTTAATAAAACAAAAGGTCCATGGGCCTTAATGCTCATCTGAATACAAACTTAAGATTTACACCACTGAGTAAAATCCCACAAAGAATTTGTTTTCCGTTACGGTAGTTTTGGTCAGCAGTGGGAAAAACTGGTTCCAACAATACATTGTATTCTGTGTTTACACACAGAAACTGGTTCCAACAATACATTGTATTCTGTGTTTACATACAGAAACTGGTTCCAACAATACAATGTATATTCTGTGTTTACATACAGAAACTAGTTCCAACAATACATTGTATTCTGTGTTTACATACAGAAACTGGTTCCAACAATACATTGTATATTCTGTGTTTACATACAGAAACTGGTACCAACAATACATTGTATATTCTGTGTTTACATACAGAAACTAGTTCCAACAATACATTGTATTCTGTGTTTACATACAGAAACTAGTTCCAACAATACAATGTATATTCTGTGTTTACATACAGAAACTGGTTCCAACAATACATTGTATTCTGTGTTTACACACAGAAACTGGTACCAACAATACAATGTATATTCTGTGTTTACATACAGAAACTAGTTCCAACAATACATTGTATTCTGTGTTTACACACAGAAACTGGTTCCAACAATACATTGTATTCTGTGTTTACATACAGAAACTAGTTCCAACAATACATTGTATTCTGTGTTAACATACAGAAACTAGTTCCAACAATACATTGTATTCTGTGTTTACATACAGAAACTAGTTCCAACAATACATTGTATTCTGTGTTTACATACAGAAACTAGTTCCAACAATACAATGTATTCTGTGTCTACACACAGAAACTGGTACCAACAATACATTGTATTCTGTGTTTACACACAGAAACTGGTTCCAACAATACATTGTATTCTGTGTTTACATACAGAAACTAGTTCCAACAATACAATGTATTCTGTGTCTACACACAGAAACTGGTACCAACAATACATTGTATTCTGTGTTTACATACAGAAACTAGTTCCAACAATACATTGTATTCTGTGTTTACACACAGAAACTGGTTCCAACAATACAATGTATATTCTGTGTTTACATACAGAAACTAGTTCCAACAATACATTGTATTCTGTGTTTACATACAGAAACTGGTTCCAACAATACATTGTATATTCTGTGTTTACATACAGAAACTGGTACCAACAATACATTGTATATTCTGTGTTTACATACAGAAACTAGTTCCAACAATACATTGTATTCTGTGTTTACATACAGAAACTAGTTCCAACAATACATTGTATTCTGTGTTTACATACAGAAACTAGTTCCAACAATACAATGTATTCTGTGTCTACACACAGAAACTGGTACCAACAATACATTGTATTCTGTGTTTACACACAGAAACTGGTTCCAACAATACATTGTATTCTGTGTTTACATACAGAAACTAGTTCCAACAATACAATGTATTCTGTGTCTACACACAGAAACTGGTACCAACAATACATTGTATTCTGTGTTTACATACAGAAACTAGTTCCAACAATACATTGTATTCTGTGTTTACATACAGAAACTAGTTCCAACAATACATTGTATTCTGTGTTTACATACAGAAACTAGTTCCAACAATACATTGTATTCTGTGTTTACACACAGAAACTGGTTCCAACAATACATTGTATTCAGTCTGTGTTTACATACAGAAACTGGTACCAACAATACATTGTATTCTGTGTTTACATGCAGAAACTGGTTTCAACAATACATTGTATTCTGTGTTTACAATTACGGAACTACAGTCATATTTGTGTCCGTGAAATTTTCTGGACCTCTCCGTCTGTATACAGTAATGTTGATTTATTTATACTATATAACATAGAAATCAACTTTTCATGAAACGCTGCCATATATGTATGTTACCATTGTATAAAAGTTTATGGAAGAGGACGTTTCTAAGTTGTTTTATTTGTCTCTAATTACATTTGAATTTTTCAAATAAATATGTTTAAACTAAATAGGATTTTCTATCGCAGCTATCATACAAAGTAAAGAAAGTACTGCGGTATCCTAGACCATGTAATTTGTTTTGTATTAGGGAGGTCACGTGCTCCATTGACTCGATAACACGTGTCCATCTGATGGTCCTTCACGAAGTGACCGATCCTGTCCTGTCGGCCTTGTTATAAAGTCTCTCTGGGTTTTTGTTAATTATATGTATAAAAATTCATCAAATTAAACTTCATTATCCCTTATGTGTTAATATTCATTTGATTTCCATCAAATCTGCTGAGTAACGTCAACAATTCCTGAGTAAAATGTAATAAACATCTAAAAATAATACGTGAACCAACCCTGTGCGCGCCAAGTTACATCCAAGAATGATACACAGAAAAAAAACATGTTTTTTTGTTGTTGTATCAAATGCCGAGAAGTTTAAATACCAATTCATGGTTTAGTACAGTTTTTTTATCGTGGAAATTTTTCAACTGCCGGGGAACTTAGGTTTTCACATTTTTTTAATATATAGATTCTGAATCATCACGTCTTCTAACACGTTTTGTGAGTAATCCTCTGGTATATTATTTGTGAGAGTCATTTGATTTATTTTTAGCATCCTCTTCATTTAAAGCAGACATTTTAGGGTGACAAAACAGTTAATCGTGGAGTATTGATTCCACCTATATTGATAAACATGATGTTAATTAAAACAAAAGCACGCTAACTTTATTACAATAACAAGATTTTCTTCATCCTTAAAATGTTCCCTTTGATTTCAGGATAATTTAAATGATGATAAAATCACCTAAATCAGCCACTTTTCTACTCCAACTAAGATTTGTGTGCGGCTGATAGAGTAGTTCCTCTGAGGCGATACCGCCTATGATCTGGTGGGCAAGCTGTCAGAATTTTGTAATATAATTGCTGGAGCTTTTTAGATATCTTTCGACGTGCATTTAGAAATTAAAACTAGGAAGTGTGTAGCAATATGTTGTCTTTGGCTGGCCCATTATGTAGTAATCTGTAGGGCGTTCATGGCGTTTAACTCTCCCTGTATCGATACACAACTAGCATGTTCACTTTGTGTATCGCTTTTATCTTCGGAGGTAGTTTGATGTTCTGTTTTATGTACATTTGATTTTACATTTAATGCTGTCTCCCAGTCCGAGGTTTGTCGATTGGACAATTACAGACGGACCTTATGACAAACAGTTGGCCAGTGGAGACGTACAGACTGTCATCTAAATCGGAAACCGGCAGCACTTTTGTTAAAAGTACAATTCCACAGCCTTGTCGGAATAGGCCGAGGTGTGCGATTGGATTGCGGACGGAGAGTGCCGATGTCTTCCGATAGTATCAGAGTCAGATCTTACCAATGAGGCCAGGTACACAATAAAGGTCATAGGTCAAGACTTATTATTTACAGCGAAATGTTCACACTAAAGTTAGATCGTGTCATTTACAGCGAAATGTTCACACTAAAGTTTGATTGTCATTTACAGCGAAATGTTCACACTAAAGTTAGATCGTGTCATTTACAGCAAAATGTTCACACTAAAGTTAGATTGTCATTTACAGCGAAATGTTCACACTAAAGTTAGATCGTGTCATTTACAGCGAAATGTTCACACTAAAGTTAGATCGTGTCATTTACAGCGAAATGTTCACACTAAAGTTAGATTGTCATTTACAGCGAAATGTTCACACTAAAGTTAGATCGTGTCATTTACAGCGAAATGTTCACACTAAAGTTAGATGGTGTCATTTCTGTGTTATTGGATGTTACAATGTAGTTTTATTACGATCTAATCAATCTGTATTTGCACCTTCTGGATACTTAGTTATCGGTCTTTGTGATAACGTTGTTGCAAAGTTTAGCTTTTAAAACAAAATCTATTAACTTGTATTACCTTTCAATAAATATGCAGTACCCAACTAGCAAATCTCATAAAGCTATTAACGAACTATTTCATTGTTGACTTAGCAGAATAATGGCATGTGATGACACGCGGAGCCAGTCTAACATTATACATGCACGTGCACTTGTACAAATGTACGATGTCAGAACGCTACTGATACGACTGAACCTAACCACGTGTGAATCTGAGTGGTAAGGTACATGTAGTAACGACCTGGTAGTAATTCAGTTATACCTACATCTACATTACATTGTGAACTTAATCAAAATTAAAAATATAGCTTGTGATCGATTTTTCCCGACAGTTCCAACTATTTTTACTGGAGAATTGGCCTTATACCTTGAATGTAGCACGCACTTTCAAAGTATTCGCTGACTCAACATTTTAACATGCCATTTACCCTAGAGAAACCCCGTCCTGTTTCCTACAGTTATGTGTTTTGTTTATTTATTTATTTTTGTTTTGTTAAATCAGTTTAGGTCTAGTAGAGTAAGTATATACTAAATAATAAAATACTCGATGTAGGGACGTCCAGGGAAAATTATCAGTACGTGTTGTTTTTAAGATTAAGCCAGGTTGTAGAGGATTGGAGAAGAGTTTACTGTGTACTTTTCGAGCAGTTTACGGCATGATCAATACATCCATCTCACTTGTATACGGATGAAAAATGACTTTAACAGCATAATTGGGTTTTAGTGTATATCGTTACGGATTTTAGTGCACAATTGTTTTTAAGTAGAAACATATATATCTAACTCTGGATAATAAGGCTGGCGAATAGTCGTCCACAGCGCTCCCAGTAAACTCATTGTCGAAGGCTTAATAACCAGCCTCATTAGGGACAAATAAAGTTACAAACACAAGACTCATAGGCCAGAATGTACCCATATTTCCCCATCAGTGCGTTTCACTCGTCGTGCAAACTAGACAACATTCGTGAAATATTGGTGTTTTTAACAGGTAAATCATGAAGTTGTATATTCATTACGGCTACACCATGACGTAAATGTTGTTTTACGTCAAATAGAATTGATAAAACATATGGTCTAGCGCCATTTCATTAATGACATTCACAGCGCCAAGAAATAAAATCATAGTCTTATTGCCATTTTGAATAGAAAACAAAACGCAATTAAGATATTGCTCAATTGTTTTAAGATTCACTTACATAAGATTATCTTTTAGATATATTAGTTGATGCTACATGATGTAGCCGGTTGCTTGGTCTTTTTGTACACGGTAAGACTTTTAAAATTCTCCTTCTGTAAGGATGACAGGATTTGGTCCATATTTAGTTTGAGCCATTTTTGGGAGAGGCAGCTTAAAAAGTAGGATATATTTGTAATGTAACTTAAATAAGAATATTTTGCGATAATTACTGTAATATCCAATTGAGCGATGCAGGCCCTCTGGGCCTCTTGTTTTAAGGTGAAAATGGCATCAATCTGTTGATGAATGTAATGGGTAGCTCGTATAAGTTACCTACATTTATAATCAACAGAACACAGCAGGATATATCCAAATACTCAGGTATCCGTACGCTCTGGTTGATTCTTGTCTATCAACACATTGCAATGCGGGACTCGATCCGGTGAATAAAAAGTTTAGTAATAAAAATATTATGTCCTGTCTTGAAATTAGACTGAATTGGCTGCCGTATTGTTTCCACTCTCTTTTTGCCTCCGCTTCGAAAATGCAGCTTAGCTGAGAGACATGGTATATATAAACAACTCGAAACATCTCCATTCTCGAAACTCCAGGAGTAACATTAATGGCTCTGCAGAGAGCGGAAGTGATCGTATCACCTGGAGTATCGTGTAGAGACCGGAAGTGATCGTAGCTCCTGGAGTATCGTGTAGAGAAGGAAAGCGGTCGTAGCTCCTGGAGTATCGTGTAGCAAGCGGAAGTGATCGTATCACCCGGAGTATCGTGTAGAGACCGGAAGTGATCGTAGCTCCTGGAGTATCGTGTAGAGACCGGAAGTGATCGTAGCTCCTGGAGTATCGTGTAGAGAAGGAAAGCGGTCGTAGCTCCTGGAGTATCGTGTAAAGACCGGAAGTGATCGTATCACCCGGAGTATCGTGTAGAGACCGGAAGTAACTCCTCGAATATCGCGGGTAAAAACCTCATTCCTAAATGTACCTGGACAGATACGTCAAAACAAGCCGCCAACACATATCCTATCTTAATAATTACTGTTACAGCTCACCATCTTCAAAACTTAGAAGATAGTAGGGTGTCAGTCTCCTCATTAAGTATACTACATGTACTTGTCAGTTATTGATCATTTTACTATCGTTTTTCTTATGCAATTATTTGAACGGCTCCTAAGTTTTGTCATGACTCACTTGTAGTTTGTAGAAGTGTTCCTCACGATCACTGTGTTCTTTGTATTTTGTAGACGTGTTCCCTCACGATCACTATGTTCCTTGCATTTTGTAGACGTGCTACTTGCATTTTGAAGACGTGTTCCCTCACGATCACTGTGTTCTTTGTATTTTGTAGACGTGCTTCCTCATGACCACTGTGTTCCATGCTACTTCCCTCAGAACTGTCTGGATAACAACACGTGTGCCGAGGGGACGTACGGTGTGAGCTGTGAGAAATGTGACCATAGGGCGTCCACACCTACAGGTATTATCTATGTGTCCACACCTACAGGTATTATCTGTGTGTCCACACCTACAGGTATTATCTGTGTGTCCACACACCTACAGGTATTATCTGTGTGTCCACACACCTACAGGTATTATCTATGTGTCCACACCTACAGGTATTATCTGTGTGTCCACACCTACAGGTATTATCTGTGTGTCCACACCTACAGGTATTATCTGTGTGTCCACACACCTACAAGTATTATCTGTGTGTCCACACCTACAAGTATTATCTGTGTGTCCACACCTACAGGTATTATCTGTGTGTTCACACCTACAGGTATTATCTGTGTCCACACGTACAGGTATTATCTGTGTGTGTACACCTACAGGTATTATATGTGTGTTCACACACCTACAGGTATTATATATGTGTCCACACCTACAGGTATTATCTGTGTGTCCACACCTATAGGTATTATCTGTGTGTCCACACCTACAGGTATTATCTATGTGTCCACACCTACAGGTATTATCTGTGTGTCCACACCTACAGGTATTATCTGTGTGTCCACACCTACAGGTATTATCTGTGTGTCCACACCTACAGGTATTATCTATGTGTCCACACCTACAGGTATTATCTGTATGTCCACACCTACAGGTATTATCTGTGTGTCCACACCTACAGGTATTATCTGTGTGTCTACACCTACAGGTATTATATATGTGTCCACACCTACAGGTATTATCTGTGTGTCCACACCTACAGGTATTATCTATGTGTCCACACCTACAGGTATTATCTGTGTGTCCACACCTACAGGTATTATCTGTGTGTCCACACACCTACAGGTATTATACGTGTGTCCACACCTACAGGTATTATCTATGTGTCCACACCTACAGGTATTATCTGTGTGTCCACACCTACAGGTATTATCTATGTGTCCACACCTACAGGTATTATCTGTGTGACCACACCTACAGGTATTATCTGTGTGTCCACACACCTACAGGTATTATCTGTGTGTCCACACCTACAGGTATTATCTGTGTGTCCACACCTACAGGTATTATATGTGTGTCCACACCTACAGGTATTATCTATGTGTCCACACCTACAGGTAGTATCTATGTGTCCACACCTACAGGTATTATCTATGTGTCCACACCTACAGGTATTATCTGTGTGACCACACCTACAGGTATTATCTGTGTGTCCACACACCTACAGGTATTATCTGTGTGTCCACACCTACAGGTATTATCTGTGTGTCCACACCTACAGGTATTATATGTGTGTCCACACCTACAGGTATTATCTATGTGTCCACACCTACAGGTAGTATCTATGTGTCCACACCTACAGGTATTATCTATGTGTCCACACCTACAGGTATTATCTGTGTGTCCACACACCTACAGGTATTATCCCTGTGTCCACACCTACAGGTATTATATGTGTGTCCACACCTACAGGTAGTATCTGTGTGTCCACACCTACAGGTATTATCTATGTGTCCACACCTACAGGTAGTATCTATGTGTCCACACCTACAGGTATTATCTATGTGTCCACACCTACAGGTATTATCTGTGTGTCCACACACCTACAGGTATTATATATGTGTCCACACCTACAGGTATTATCTGTGTGTCCACACACCTACAGGTATTATCTGTGTGTCCACACCTACAGGTATTATATGTGTGTCCACACCTACAGGTAGTATCTGTGTGTCCACACCTACAGGTATTATCTGTATGTCCACACCTACAGGTATTATCTGTGTGTCCACACACCTACAGGTATTATATGTGTGTCCACACCTACAGGTATTATCTGTGTGTCCACACACCTACAGGTATTATCTGTGTGTCCACACCTACAGGTATTATCTGTGTGTCCACACACCTACAGGTATTATCTATGTGTCCACACCTACAGGTATTATCTATGTGTCCACACACCTACAGGTATTATCTGTATGTCCACACCTACAGGTATTATCTATGTGTCCACATCTACAGGTATTATCTGTGTGTCCACACCTACAGGTATTATCTGTGTGTCCACACCTACAGGTATTATCTATGTGTCCACACACCTACAGGTATTATCTGTGTGTCCACACCTACAGGTATTATCTGTGTGTCCACACCTACAGGTATTATCTGTGTGTCCACACCTACAGGTATTATCTGTGTGTCCACACCTACAGGTATTATCTATGTGTCCACATCTACAGGTATTATCTGTATGTCCACATCTACAGGTATTATCTGTATGTCCACACCTACAGGTATTATCTATGTGTCCACACCTACAGGTATTATCTGTATGTCCACACCTACAGGTATTATCTGTATGTCCACACCTACAGGTATTATCTATGTGTCCACATCTACAGGTATTATCTATGTGTCCACCCTTACAGGTATTATATGTGTGTCCACGCCTACAGTTATTATCTTTGTGTCCACACACCTACAGGTATTATCTGTGTGTCTACACCTACAGGTATTATCTGTGTGTCCACACCTACAGGTATTATCTATGTGTCCACACCTATAGGTATTATATATGTGTCCACACTTACAGGTATTATATGTGTGTCCACACCTATAGGTATTATCTATGTGTCCACACTTATAGGTATTATATGTGTGTCCACGCCTACAGTTATTATCTGTGTGTCCACACACCTACAGGTATTATCTGTGTGTCTACACCTACAGGTATTATCTGTGTGTCCACACCTACAGGTATTATCTGTGTGTCCACACCTACAGGTATTATCTGTGTGTCCACACCTACAGGTAGTATCCCTGTGTCCACACCTACAGGTATTATCTGTGTGTACAAACCTACAGGTATTATCTGTGTGTCCACACCTACAGGTATTATATATGTATCCACACCTACAGGTATTATCTGTGTGTCCACACCTACAGGTATTATTCGTGTGTCCACACCTACAGGTATTATCTGTGTGTCCACACCTACAGGTATTATCTGTATGTCCACACCTACAGGTATTATCTGTGTGTCCACACACCTACAGGTATTATCTGTGTGTCCACACCTACAGGTATTATCTGTGTGTCCACACCTACAGGTATTATCTGTGTGACCACACCTACAGGTATTATCTGTGTGTCCACACCTACAGGTATTATCTATGTGTCCACACCTACAGGTATTATCTGTGTGTCCACACCTACAGATATTATATGTGTGTTCACACACCTACAGGTATTATATGTGTGTCCACACCTACAGGTATTATCCGTGTGTGCACACCTACAGGTATTATCTATGTGTCCACACCTACAGGTATTATCTATGTGTCCACACCTACAAGTATTATCTGTATGTCCACACCTACAGGTATTATCTGTGTGTCCACACCTACAGGTATTATCTGTGTGTCCACACACCTACAGGTATTATATGTGTGTCCACACCTACAGGTATTATCCGTGTGTGCACACCTACAGGTATTATCTATGTGTCCACACCTACAGGTATTATATATGTATCCACACCTACAGGTATTATCTGTGTGTCCACACCTACAGGTATTATTCGTGTGTCCACACCTACAGGTATTATCTGTGTGTCCACACCTACAGGTATTATCTGTATGTCCACACCTACAGGTATTATCTGTGTGTCCACACACCTACAGGTATTATCTGTGTGTCCACACCTACAGGTATTATCTGTGTGTCCACACCTACAGGTATTATCTGTGTGACCACACCTACAGGTATTATCTGTGTGTCCACACCTACAGGTATTATCTATGTGTCCACACCTACAGGTATTATCTGTGTGTCCACACCTACAGATATTATATGTGTGTTCACACACCTACAGGTATTATATGTGTGTCCACACCTACAGGTATTATCCGTGTGTGCACACCTACAGGTATTATCTATGTGTCCACACCTACAGGTATTATCTATGTGTCCACACCTACAAGTATTATCTGTATGTCCACACCTACAGGTATTATCTGTGTGTCCACACCTACAGGTATTATCTGTGTGTCCACACACCTACAGGTATTATATGTGTGTCCACACCTACAGGTATTATCCGTGTGTGCACACCTACAGGTATTATCTATGTGTCCACACCTACAGGTATTATCTATGTGTCCACACCTACAAGTATTATCTGTGTGTCCACACCTACAGTTATTATCTATGTGTCCACACCTACAGCTATTATCCGTGTGTAATAGAATACTCTATGACCGCCATGAAAACAAATCGAAGGTATTTTTACGGAGAGTGAAAGCCAGAATACAAGTCAGGATCGCGTTAATCGTGATTAATTCTTTTTCGACGAGCATCAGACCAGTTTTAGACCAGGACATTCCACTGTATATTTGCTTGGCACTAGAAGAAAGGAAACATACATGTTAAGTATTTAGCGACATATCTCAAGATTCCGATAGGGGTAATGACGAAATTAAAAGTAATATGTATTATTTATTATCTTATGAGCTGGTTTAAAGCCTACTTATATCATACAAGTCAGCAAGTTTTATATCAGACTCTGTTTCGCGTCCCGATGAAATCAATGCAGGAGTACCTCAGGGATCTATTATTGGCCCGTTTCTGTTCTTAATCTACATTCATGATATTGCTAATATTTTTTCAACCACTACGTTACACCTTTTTGATGATGATACATTTATTTTAAAATCGTCTATATGTTTTATATATATAGAGAAAATGATATGAATCGAGATTTACAAGTTCTAAATAGTTAGCCATGGCTCTTTAGTTTTAACCCAGAGAAGACTGAATTCTGTTTGTTATCAATACCTAAAAGTTGTCAACTTCATATCATGTTTGGAATGAATTTTTAATTTTAACTGAAATCCCATAAACATTTAGACGCTGTTTATTATTCAAGCGGGAAATGGTCTGAACCATGTACATTATGTCTATAATTCTGTAGTGAAAAAGATGAATGTACTCCTCGAAAGAAACATTATCGAAAATGTATACCACTTTCATTTGACCAGTTGTGAATATGCGTGCGAATTATAGAATGGGTGCACGCTCCAAGAATTTTACTTTAGGAAATACTCGGCTACATTATATGTCATTTTTTCTGCTTTTTATAGCGAAGACAAAATGAAATCTTCAATTATGTCATGTCCAAAACGGTATAACTCTTATTATTATTAATGATCTTTGACCACTAAATGTTGCTTATAAATACCAGTTTTTAGAATTTTAGAAGCGTCCAGAACTACATCAAACTGACGAAGGGTTCACGTTATGTGTTATATGGTAACACAGTGACCTTTCCTTCAGGTTGTTTGTTTGCTGTTTTTTTTGTGTGTTTTTTGTGTACGCTCTTTGAAACGAGAAATACATTGTGATCCTGATATGAAGTAGTGTCTCCATAATAGAATTATGATTCGCCTGTTTATTTCAGTATTCAATTTCATGTCCGGAGATCTCCTACTACATTGTTCAACTAATTTCTTTGAAACTACAGAAGAAATTCTTATTTAACTATATTTTCCAAAAGTTATCGCTGTCAATTGCTGACGTTGCAGACTTAAGTACTTGTTTTTTGCCTTTGTAGTGAAAAGTGAGACGCAGCCAGAAAGCCACTCTCACGGTGATGCAAATTATATTTTAATACAAGATAGTATAAAGCAATATATGTCATTCGACGGGCGTATATTGTTCCGCCCTGCGGTACTCGTGTTCGACCTTGTAAAACATAAAGCATGTTGATGAAGCTACTTGGTCCTAAAATGCATCTAGCAACCTTTCATGGAAATGCTACTCGATCTAACTTATATCTATTGGGCAATTGATAGATTTTAGTATAATCTTGGGTGAACACGTGCATTCAATGTGTATTTAAATTTTCTATCCTTTCTGTTTATTATCATTGCTTTTCCTCACTAAAAACACCATATGTTTCATTTTAATGAAAAAAAATCAAAATCTCATGAAACTTTCTTTTGCCTCGAACATGACACGAACACATGCTATTTTTGTTAAATATCCATATGTACTTAATATCGCTGTTAAATATCCATATGTACTTAATATCGCTGTTAAATATCCATATGTACTTAATATCGCTGTTAAATATCCATATGTACTTAATATCGCTGTTAAATATCCATATGTACTTAATATCGCTGTTAAATATCCATATGTACTTAATATCGCTGTTAAATATCCATATGTACTTAATATCGCTGTTAAATATCCATATGTACTTAATATCGCTGTTAAATATCCACATGTACTTAATATCGCTGTTAAATATCCATATGTACTTAATATCGCTGTTAAATATCCATATGTACTTAATATCGCTGTTAAATATCCATATGTACTTAATATCGCTGTTAAATATCCATATGTACTTAATATCGCTGTTAAATATCCATATGTACTTAATATCGCTGTTAAATATCCACATGTACTTAATATCGCTGTTAAATATCCACATGTACTTAATATCGCTGTTAAATATCCACATGTACTTAATATCGCTGTTAAATATCCATATGTACTTAATATCGCTGTTAAATATCCATATGTACTTAATATCGCTGTTAAATATCCATATGTACTTAATATCGCTACAATAAAACGTCGAATGAGACATCCGTGTGATATCTAACTGACCCAATGGATACACGTGGACACTCGGTATTAAGAGGGTACAAGATTGATATCAACATAAACCACGAGGCCGTAGTCGAGGAAGGAGACAAACACTAACGATGTGGGGGAAATGCAGAGAGGATATGTCTCGTAACCTACCACGCTTTGTACTATAGAGGATATGTCTCGTAACCTACCACACTTTGTAGTATAGAGGACGTGTCTCGTAACCTACCACACTTTGTAGTATAGAGGACGTGTCTCGTAACCTACCACACTTTGTAGTATAGAGGATATGTCTCGTAACCTACCACACTTTGTAGTATAGAGGATATGTCTCGTAACCTACCACACTTTGTAGTACAGAGGATATGTCTCGTAACCTACCACACTTTGTAGTATAGAGGATATGTCTCGTAACCTACCACACTTTGTAGTATAGAGGATATATCTCGTAACCTACCACACTTTGTAGTATAGAGGATATGTCTCGTAACCTACCACACTTTGTAGTATAGAGGATATGTCTCGTAACCTACCACACTTTGTAGTATAGAGGACGTGTCTCGTAACCTACCACACTTTGTAGTATAGAGGACGTGTCTCGTAACCTACCACACTTTGTAGTATAGAGGACGTGTCTCGTAACCTACCACACTTTGTAGTACAGAGGACGTGTCTCGTAACCTACCACACTTTGTAGTATAGAGGATATATCTCGTAACCTACCACACTTTGTAGTATAGAGGACGTGTCTCGTAACCTACCACGCTTTGTAGTATAGAGGATATATCTCGTAACCTACCACACTTTGTAGTATAGAGGATATGTCTCGTAACCTACCACACTTTGTAGTATAGAGGATATGTCTCGTACCCTACCACACTTTGTAGTATAGAGGACGTGTCTCGTAACCTACCACACTTTGTAGTATAGAGGATGTGTCTCGTAACCTACCACACTTTGTAGTATAGAGGATATGTCTCGTAACCTACCACACTTTGTAGTATAGAGGATATGTCTCGTAACCTACCACACTTTGTAGTATAGAGGATATGTCTCGTAACCTACCACACTTTGTAGTACAGAGGATATGTCTCGTAACCTACCACACTTTGTAGTATAGAGGACGTGTCTCCTAACCTACCACACTTTGTAGTATAGAGGATATGTCTCGTAACCTACCACACTTTGTAGTATAGAGGACGTGTCTCGTAACCTACCACGCTTTGTAGTATAGAGGACGTGTCTCGTAACCTACCACACTTTGTAGTATAGAGGATATGTCTCGTAACCTACCACACTTTGTAGTATAGAGGACGTGTCTCGTAACCTACCACGCTTTGTAGTATAGAGGACGTGTCTCGTAACCTACCACACTTTGTAGTATAGAGGATATGTCTCGTAACCTACCACACTTTGTAGTATAGAGGACATGTCTCGTAACCTACCACACTTTGTAGTATAGAGGACGTGTGTCGTAACTTACCACACTTTGTAGTATAGAGGACATGTCTCTTAACCTACCACACTTTGTAGTATAGAGGATATGTCTCGTAACCTACCACACTTTGTAGTATAGAGGATATGTCTCGTAACCTACCACACTTTGTAATATAGAGGACATGTCTCGTAACCTACCACACTTTGTAGTATAGAGGATATGTCTCGTAACCTACCACACTTTGTAGTATAGAGGATATGTCTCGTAACCTACCACACTTTGTAGTATAGAGGATATGTCTCGTAACATACCACACTTTGTAGTATAGGGGATATGTCTCGTAACCTACCACACTTTGTAATATAGAGGATATGTCTCGTAACCTACCACACTTTGTAATATAGAGGATATGTCTCGTAACCTACCACACTTTGTAGTACAGAGGACGTGTCTCGTAACCTACCACACTTTGTAGTATAGAGGACGTGTCTCGTAACCTACCACACTTTGTAGTATAGAGGATATATCTCGTAACCTACCACACTTTGTAGTATAGAGGATATGTCTCGTAACCTACCACGCTTTATAGTACAGAGGACATGTCTCGTAACCTACCAGACTTTGTAGTATAGAGGATATGTCTCGTAACCTACCAAACTTTATAGTACAGAGGACATGTCTCGTAACCTACCAGACTTTGTAGTATAGAGGATATGTCTCGTAACCTACCACACTTTGTAGTATAGAGGATATGTCTCGTAACCTACCACACTTTGTAGTATAGAGGATATGTCTCGTAACCTACCACACTTTGTAGTATAGAGGATATGTCTCGTAACCTACCACACTTTGTAGTATAGAGGATATGTCTCGTAACCTACCACACTTTGTAGTATAGAGGACGTGTCTCGTAACCTACCACACTTTGTAGTATAGAGGATATGTCTCGTAACCTACCACACTTTGTAGTATAGAGGGTGTGTCTCGTAACCTACCACGCTTTCACTGTATTTTTATCGGGTCACCCTATACACTGGCATGCATATGTAGTCGACAAAATTGCCGACACTTTATCAGTTACCACAGTATAAGATGGACTACCAAGCTCAGGCATAGATTGTTACAGTTGTATCTCGTTGGTTTCAACTACAAAGTCGGTAAGTCGAATCCCTGAGCATTTCCAAAGAGGAGGTAGTCGGAAGATTTTATTTTATTAGGTAAACAGGATTTAAATGATGTCAGAAGTATACACCAGAGTACTGTTACTATAACTTAATGGGTTGATAATAAACGGTAACTCTGTTACATGATGGCTAGGACATCTAACCCACCAGATAGCACCAAGCCATCTAACGTTGCTCATCTTAATGATAATGAACTCTAGTAAAATTAAACTGACATTTATTTGAAAAATTACCGATATCTGTGTAGAGCCGATCCGCGGCTTAACCTTAGGGGCAATAAATGCCTTAGCTGTGATCTAATTTTCACAACATACTTTTATTGAAAGATTACTTGGATCCCTTATGGCTAAATTGTTTCCTGTAAATTTCGAATAAAATTTAAACAAAAATTGTCGTATATCGGTGAAAGGACGGGTTGATCTAAAGTCAATCTAAGTCAATCATAGCGAAACAAGCTCAATCCTCATGTTTCCGTCCTTAAAACCAAACCCTGCATAGTGGCTATCCCTTTAGCCTTCACTATCGTTTAAATCACAAATCATGGCCCCAAACCAAATTATGTAGAGGATCACTGTGAATTCATAGTTTTTTTAAAGGACATAAAAACGGCAAAAGCCATGTAGAATATGAAGATACGTTGGTACGGGCGCGGTGTGAGGGGAGGGCGTGTTTTGTCTAGTTTTAGTGTACAGGAACATGAAATTAATATATACTTGGTTTTTCATATGACAACTGAAGAAGCTAGGGATATTGATATAAGGAAAGTTACAATAGCTATGTGTGATTTTATAAAAATGGTAGAACTTTAAATTTGTCAAAATAATGTGTGTACGATTTGTTTGACAAATAGTAAAACCTATCTTATTGCATGGCTGTGAAATATGGGGTTTCGATAATTTAGAAGCAATAGAACTTTCACAGTGAAAGTTTGGTAAAAAAATCTAAATTTAAAAAGAAGTTAACCTAGCTTTTGATTGGTCCAAATCAGATACTGTCCATTTGATGAAAAATGGTATATATATATTCACCGTGGAACAGTGTTCACTTTTACAACTTAAGTGTTACATTCTAAGAAAATGACCGCCATTTATTGGATTCTGATTGGTCAAAATTTACATATTGTTCTATTTCAATGAAAACTGGTTTATTGAGGTATTAGGGGATAGTGAATTTAACTGTATGGGTTTGGTTGTCATTGTAACCACTCGGAGGCTCCTGATTTGTCGAAATTTTGATATTTTTCGATTTCTATGAAAATTGGTTTATAGGGGTTTCAGAGACTGCGAATTCAACTACATGGGTTTCGTTGTCTTAGAGACCACATTTGAATCTTCGGGAATATGAAACACGTTTGGGGAACTTCTGTAATGGTTTGCCATCTTATCTTATCTGAACTTATAATTACTACATGTATTGATTGATTTTTTTTATATTAAAATTATTACTCTTTCAATTTTAGTTAAGGTTTGTAAAGGGCAGTGAGTTTGGTAGGTAGGGGGTTCCTAAAGTATGTAGAGGTCAGTGAGTTTGGTAGGTAGGGGATACCTAAAGTATGTAGAGGTCAGTGAGTTTGGTAGGTAGGGGATACCTAAAGTATGTAGAGGTCAGTGAGTTTGGTAGGTAGGGGATACCTAAAGTATGTAGAGGTCAGTGAGTTTGGTAGGTAGTGGGTTCCCAGTCACCTGCTCTTTGTGCCATTAATTCTACAATCTAAATTTATGATTAGAAATTAACTATTTTAAAAGCATTTTATAATGCCTTTTATTTGGAAAAATGATATTATTTTATTTTAATGCTCTTACTTAAACTGTTGTAACTCTAGTCTGAAATGACACTTGTGATATATTTAAGTGTTTATTCTTAATTATGTAATTGATGAGGAACTTTATCATTCTGTTCATACTTATGTTTGTCGCAACAATAGCTCGCATGAGCTAATGTTCTTTGTTTATATGTATGCGACGTTGAATAAAGTATCTTGTATCTTGTATCTTTTATCCACTACAATTAATGGAGAAAAAACGGCATCGGCACAGTTGAATGTATTAGCGGAGGAAACAGGTATCATTAACGACAATTCGTTCTGGCCTGAGAGAATCCGAATGAGAGAATGGCAGTCGCGATATGGCTGAAAGTGTTAATGCGTTATGTTGGAACATCGAAAGCACGTGCTGGGAAAACCATATCTTATCGACTGCCTTCAAAAATCTGAGCATTGGTTGTGTGAGTTAGTACTTCCTCTATGGATGGATACTCTTAAAGCTATTGGGTACGGAGTTATTGCTAAACCTGTCTTTGAATTAGATCCGCTTAGTTGCTCTCTTATATAAAGAAACGTCTTTCAGAGTCCAAGAGATCGAAGTCGATAGCCCGAGAATGGTATTGGCTGAGTTGACATTAGCGAATGATATAGTACTGTTTTGTGTCATGTATGCCAGCTTTTCGAGAAGGATTGAATTGTTCATAGAACACGTCCAGCTTCTAAAATGTCTACATACGGTTTACTCCGAAAAGGGTAAGGTTTTATTCATGTGAGATATGAACGTTAAAATACGTAGAAAACGTAAGATCGGATACTTTCAAGGGTGTTTAAACAGGTTTTATCTGATATCGGCGAATGTACAGGCTAACTGTATCGGACCAAAAGTACTTTTTTACTCAGACTGGCAATCAACACTTATAGACCATATAATTATTGAATCAAGTATGGCTGATTTAGTAGGCACAGTGGTTAATTTAGAGGAAAGCGAATGGAATCTTTCTGAGCCTGTCCCGGTAAAATATGCCGGTCAATGTTACATGTAATGACCAATGTACGGGTAATAATACGAGGTTTAGTTGGACGAAGGCAGGTTTGGTTTTGGTTTGGTTTATTTTGTTTAACGTCCTATTAACAGCTAAGGTCATTTAAGGACGGCCTCCCGTGCGTGCGACATGCATGCGTGTGGTGAGTGCGTATGTGTGTTTTGGAAGGCTGCGGTATGTTCGTGTTAAGTCTCCTTGTGATAGGCCGGAACTTTTGCCGATTTATAGTGCTACCTCACTGAAGCATACTGCCGAAGAAACCCAGCAGCACACCCCACCCGGTCACATTATACTGACAACGGGCGAACCAGTCGTCCCGAAGGCAGACCATAGCGCTTATAGAGCAGCTTTGAATAAGAATGTGTCTTGTATTCATGTTAAAGATGATGAAAACAATGAACATATAGAGAAATATCATTGTGAAATTGTATCCGCGATATTCAAATCGTCAATAGAATCCATACCAATTTACAAACGTGACTTAAACCCATACAGGAATGACCAGTTAGCTGTTTATCATGGTAATACGAGACTGATTAGTCTAAGATGGATTACTTGAGGTAGACCAAGAGGTGTGAACTCCGACAGTTTCAAAGAGGACAATTTCATGAATAACGATTTTAGGAAAAACCTTAGACAGGCTTTTGATAATTATATGTCTGGCCAGTTATCGGAGATCGATCAATCAAGTGAAACAGATAAACAAATGTTTGGTATCTATCTAGAAATAAGTCGAGAAAGCAGCGAAATTCTCAAACGGAGGTTACATCTAATAGTGAAACGTTTAGAGATCTTAAGATCATAGTAAATAAATGGGCAACCCATTTTGAAAATATTTTCAAGAACGATTCCATTAGTTAAAATTTCGAGTAAAGTAAGAGAGATTGATGGCATATGAGTTGGCCCCCGTAAGACAGTTACCCCCGGACGACAGTTCCCCCGGACGACAGTTCCCCCGTAAGACAGTTACCCCCGGACGACAGTTCCCCCGGACGACAGTTCCCCCGGACTTCCCCCGGACGACAGTTCCCCCGGACGACAGTTCCCCCGGACGACAGTTTCCCCGGATTCCCCCGGACGACAGTTTCCCCGGACGACAGTTCCCCCGGATGACAGTTACCCCCGGACGACAGTTCCCCCGGACGACAGTTCCCCCGGACGACAGTTCCCCCGGACGACAGTTCCCCCGGACGACAGGTCCCCCGGACGACAGTTCCCCCGGACGACAGGTCTCCCGGACGACAGGTCCCCCGGACGACAGTTCTAGCTAATACTATAAAAGTCTGTATGATTAGTTACTGGTCTAGGGTTTTAAGTAAGAAAATAGTAAATTTATGTATATATTGTACAGTAGAAACATTGAACATAACGTTATCAGTCCATGGCTAACATATATTAGAAATGTTTTAAATCAATGTGGTTTAGGTTACATATTGGAAGTCCGGGGTACTATACATTTAATCACATCTGGTTTGTTTTTGTTTAACGTCCTATTAACAGCCAGGGTCATTTAAGGACATGCCAGGTTTTAGAGGTGGAGGAAAGCCAGAGTACCTGGAGAAAAACCACCGGCCTACGGTCAGTATCTGGCAACTGCCCCACGTAGGTTTCGAACTCGCAACTCAGAGGTGGAGGGCTAGTGATAAAGTATCGGGACACCTTAACCACTCTGACCCCAGAGGTGGAGGGCTAGTGATAAAGTGTCGGGACACCTTAACCACCCGGCCACCGCGGCCCCTATTTTATTTATTTAATCACAGATTGGTTAACGTTAACAAATAGATTTTAAACGACCAGTACATTAAAAAGTGGAAAAAACGATGTTTTCAGTTCTTCTAAGTGTGTATGTTATAAAATAATGAGGAAACCTTAGAGAATGTCCATGAACAGCTAGATGATAGAGACCGGACTACACTCTGTAAATCTAGAACAGCTGACCATCAATTTATCATTCAAACAGGAAGGTCGAATAATGGTGCACGAGAAGATAGAATTTGCACATATGGTAAAGAATGGAAAGGTTGGAGACGAGTTTGACTATTTATTACATGTAATCAACTTAACAGTAAAATAACGGAGATTATTTCTAAAAATGTGTAAATTCATGCGATTTATATTTTCTCACTGTTTATCCTCCATAATAAGTTTATAAATGTATCTAAATGTTCAACTGTTATATTATAATTATTGTGTGTGTATATGTAATGTTGATTCTCTATGTACGTGAAGAGAATGAAATAAAACTGAAGCTGATGGTGTCTAAATTGTTCCATTGCCAAGCTATAGTGTAAAAACGTCTAGGACAAATGATCTGATTTCAAACAATTTAAACTGACATAGTAATCATTTTACACTGATATCAACTTGTTCCTTTTGATATGATTGTTTACCTGTACAGGTATTGTATGGAGTGATTGATCACCTGTATATACATTGTATGGAGTGATTGATCACCTGTATATACATTGTATGGAGTGATTGATCACCTGTACATACCTTGTATGGAGTGATTGATCACCTATATATACATTGTATGGAGTGATTGATCACCTATATATACATTGTATGGAGTTATTGATCACCTATATATACATTGTATGTAGTAATTGATCACCTGTACATACATTGTATGTAGTAATTGATCACCTGTACATACATTGTATGTAGTAATTGATCACCTGTATATACATTGTATGGAGTGATTGTTTACCTGTACATACATTGTATGGAGTGATTGTCTACCTGTATATACATTGTATTGAATGATTTTTACCAGATATTGTGTGGAGTAATTTTCTACCTGTAAATGCATTGTATGCAGTGATTGCTGACACGAACAAACATTGTATGGATTGATTGTTTTACATGTATATTAATTGTATGGAGTGTTTTTTTTCCTGTACAGGTATTGTTCGGAGTGATTGTTTATCTGTATATACATTGTATGGAGTGATTGTTCACATGTACATACATTGTATGGAGTGATTGTTTACCTATTTAAACATTGTATGTAGTAATTGTCTAACTGTACATACATTGTATGGAGTGATTGTTTAACAGTTATTGTATGGAGTGATTGTTTATCTGAACAGGCATTGTTTTCTGTAATTGTTATGGTTTTAATTATTTATTTTTCTTAGCGTATCGTAGAGTTGGGAACCATTGCGTGGCGTGTATGTCCGGACCCTGGTCAATCTTGACCTTCGGTGTGTTTGTCCTCCTCTTGATCCTGGTCTCTCTGGTCAACGGTTTTAATGTGTCAGTTTGTACCAAGGTCAGTCTCACCTCTAACGTCACATCTTACACCTCTCTCCTAAAACATTTCTCCACTCACCTCACACCTCACATCTCTCACGTCACACCTCAAACCTCACACCTCATGCCTCACTCCTGTCATATCACTCTCCTCATCTCACACCTTTCACCTCATATCACACCTCACACTGCACACTTCTCAGATCACATCTAATACCTCACACCTCTCACCTCACACCTCTCATGTCACACCTCACAACTCACACCTCTCATGTCACACCTCACACCTCCAACCTCACAACTCACACCTCTCACTGATCACTTCTCGGGTCACATCTCTCACCTCTCACCTCACACCTCTCATGTCATACCTCACACCTCTCATGTCACACCTCACACCTCTCACCGCACACTTCTCACGTCACACCTCTCACCTCACACCTCTCATGTCACACCTCACAACTCACACCTCACACCTCTCATGTCACACCTCACACCTCTAACCTCACAACTCACACCTCTCACTGATCACTTCTCATGTCACACCTCTCACCTCTTACCACACACCTTACTCCCCATACCTCACTTCTCACACCTCACACTTCTCACGTCACACCTTACACCTCTCACCGCACACTTCTCAGGTCACACCTTACACTTCTGATGTCACACCTCTCACCTCACACCTCTCACCGCACACCCCTCACCTCACACCTCTAACCTCACAACTCACACCTCTAACCTCACAACTCACACCTCTCACCGCACACCTCTCACCTCACACCTCTCACCGCACACCTCTCACCGCACACTGCACACTTCTCACCTCACACCTCACACCTCTAACCTCTAACCTCACACCTCTCATGTCACACCTCACACCTCTAACCTCACAACTCACACCTCTCACCGCACACTTCTCAGGTCACACCGAAAACTTCTGATGTCACACCTCTCACCTCACACCTCTCACAGCACACCGCACACTTCTAAGGTCACACCACACACCTCTCACCTCACTCTTCTCACGTCACATCTAATACCTCACATTTTTCACCTCACAACTCACGCCTCTCACCGCACATTTCTTAGGTCACACTTCTCACCTCACACCTCTCACCGCACACTTCTCACCTTACACCGCACACTTCTAAGGTCACACCTCACACCTCTCACCGCACACTTCTCACCTTACACCTCACACCTCTCATGTCACACCACACACCTCTCACCTCACTCTTCTCACGTCACATCTAATACCTCACATTTTTCACCTCACAACTCACGCCTCTCACCGCACATTTCTTAGGTCACACTTCTCACCTCACACCTCTCACCGCACACTTCTCACCTTACACCGCACACTTCTAAGGTCACACCTCACACCTCTCACCGCACACTTCTCACCTCACACCTCACACCTCTCATGTCACACCACACACCTCTCACCTCACTCTTCTCACGTCACATCTAATACCTCACATTTTTCACCTCACAACTCACGCCTCTCACCGCACATTTCTTAGGTCACACTTCTCACGTCACACCTCTCACCGCACACTTCTCACGTAAATCACACATATACTTTTCAACACATACATCTCCTAAGCTGAAACATTAAAGATAAAAGTTTTTTTTCAGATTTTGTGAGTTTCTCGACATATTTATTCATCCATATTGTGGCTGTTCAATACAAAGCGATACTTTTCGTTATGTAAACCGTGGGGCGAAATATTGAAAATCTCCGTTATGTAACCCTGCAGGGCGAAATAATAAAATCTGCTTGCTGTAACCCCACGGGGTTAAATTATTGTGATTATAATGCGATATTATGATTATGCCAGTTTTCAGATGACTAATTCACGCAAAATGTTAAACGAGAGAAATGTAATGAAGATCAATGTGGATGTACCCATTCTGTCTATGTCTGACACTGTGTAAATGTATTTGACCTCTTGTTATACTCACAAGCTTGATTGTGTTTGTGTTACAGTCTATCGACAATTAGAGTGGTTAATTTCGAGGCTGCTGCCCTGTCGTGTCGTTTATGTTCCGATATTTGTTTGACCTTTCGAATGAAATCTAAAAACAAATACGGTTAATGGCACGGACGCCTTAGTGCTTTACATACTTCGCTTAATGTCATTTTCTATAAAAGTTATAAACAATCACATCATTCTTATTACACAGATCAAAATTGTGGTGCACTTCTGTCAATTCCTGCTGCTGACGTTCATGCTGAAGATCACATGGCCTTCCCTGATCCCAGAGTCGATGTCCTTGTTGACCTTTGCCCTCTCCAATGCCGACTTCCTAGCGATAAGTAAGAACTGTAGGGTGTCAGACAAGTAGACACACGGGTAGTGTTTCACATATGTTGTCAGTGGTGTTACTAGCGAGTACAATAGATCACTCTCTCAACAAAACTTACGAAAAACGTTAAGTTGTCTGCACTTCCTGTAATAAATGTAAGGAGAATTATAGATGTCCTCTACAACGTCTCTACCTGTCCAATAATACACATGTAGCTCTGTTTATTTCCGGATATCAGGATCCTGTAGGAGGTTTCCTGGAGCATGGCCGTGATACATTGTTGGTCTACTTGTTTGGAGTAAAGTGAAATATTCCATCCGTAGTCTGGATTATTCTTATGGGTATGAATCGTGAAACAGATTATTGACCGCCCCTCCCTCGTATACAGGTTGTTTGCTGGGTTTATCGACCCGTGAACAGTCAGGGTCATATTGAGGTTAGGTCTCCTTGTAGTAGTTGGTGACTACCTCACTGGACAACATAAGAAAGGCCCGTCCCTTGCCATACAGAGCAATTAGGGTAAGGTGTCTTGCTTAAGGACAATACCAAGATAGCACTAACCGGTCCGTTTCTCAGCTTCCCGAGAAACACACACCTCCACGGGTAGGGAGGGTCGAACCACACACCACGGATCTTCATCAGTGGTTAAGTGGTCGGCACCCATTGAGCTATCCTAGTCCCAGGGGAATTGTGGAACATGTTGTGTAAGGTGTACGTCATTTAAAAAGGATCAGCAACGACATGTAAATACTATTGGGGAAGCAGATATGTTACTATGTAGAAACTGAAACATAACAGAGAGAATTGAAATCGCCGAGCTTATCATACAGCTGCTGGTTGTGATGTAAGCAAAAAGTCAAGGGTCCGGATTTCAAATATTAAGCGTATATACATCTGATTGACATAGTCAGCTAATTATTTCGTATCTAAAGACAACACTCCGTCAATATACATTTATGACAACGATTTATTGTTTGGGGCAAGAACTACGGGTTGTGTACTCTTGATTGATCTATTATTATCAATTCTAAATTATTAAAACTAATCCTGGGTTTCGGCAGATTGCCTCTTCCCGAAAATGTCCACACAACTGAGTTACTACCTGACCTGGATGTCTTCATTCCTTTCTCCATTGATCATCATGGTTTTTATGAAGTTTGCCGACAAAAGCATGGTAACGTATTTTGGTGATTTGTAACATATTAATAGTTCATACAATATTTCTCATATAATGTTACTGATAAATAAACAAATGTTATATTACTGACAATGTCATACTACAATGTTACTAACAAGGTCATACTGTAATGTTACTGACAAGGTCATACTATAATGTTACTAACAAGGTCAAACTGTAATGTTACTGACAAGGTCATACTGTAATGTTACTGACAAGGTCATACTACAATGTTACTAACAAGGTCATACTGTAATGTTACTGACAAGGTCATACTACAATGTTACTTACAAGGTCATACTGTAATGTTACTGACAAGGTCATACTGTAATGTTACTGACAAGGTCATACTACAATGTTACCAACAAGGTTATACTGTAATGTTACTGACAAGGTCATACTGTAATGTTACTAACAAGGTTATACTGTAATGTTACTGACAAGGTCATACTGTAATGTTACCGACAAGGTCATACTGTAATGTTACTGACAAGGTCAAACTGTAATGTTACCGACAAGGTCATACTGTAATGTTACTGACAAGGTCATACTGTAATGTTACTGACAAGGTCATACTGTAATGTTACTGACAAGGTCATACTGTAATGTTACTGACAAGGTCATTCTTTAATGTTACTGACAAGGTCATTCTTTAATGTTACTGACAAGGTCATACTGTAATGTTACTGACAAGGTCATACAGTAATGTTACTAACAAGGTCATACTGTAATGTTACTGACAAGGTCATACTGTAATGTTACTGACAAGGTCATACTGTAATGTTACTGACAAGGTTATACTGTAATGTTACTAACAAGGTCATTCTTTAATGTTACTGACAAGGTCATTCTTTAATGTTACTGACAAGGTCATATGAATAAACACACATTAAAATATGAGATGTGACGTTATAGACAAGGAATGATAAGTGGGCTTTATTTTGTACGACTATCCTACTGACATTTCAACAGTATGACAACAATTTATAGTTGGTTTTCCATTGATCGCAGGGGTTCTGGTTGTCACAGGAGAAGGACCGGAAGCGGAAGGAAAGGCAACAGCGACACCGTTCTATGTTACGGAGGATAACGTTCTATTTACTGGTGGCTACATACCTGCCCGTAACGCTGTTCGCTGCTCAGAGTAATAGTTGTTCTCACAACGCCTTTACGGTAACTAACTAATTTAGGGTAACTATCTATCTGGCTATAATCAGTTGTGAGTAAGTACACATGAACTACAAATCTTCAGACTATGTACTCTAAAATAACGAAGTACAGCATTCTAGACTTTCTCTGTAGGTGTTTGTGATGGACACATCGAAGAATGTCTTCCTACACGACCAGAGTCTGGATTGTGATACGTTTGGTATGTCGGTAAGTCATTGTTTAAAACTGCAATTATAATAACAGCTGTGAATACCTCATTTTGAATATGAATTTAGTACTAGGTAAGATAATTTACTTAAAGTTAAGATAATTTATCTATAGGTAAGAGACTTTAGTTATAGGTAAGATGCTTTAGTTATAGGTAAGATACTTTAGTTTTAGATAATATACTTTAGTTATAGGTGAGATACTTTAGTAATAGATAAGCTGATTTAGTTAAATGCTGAATAATTTAATTATCGGTAAGATACTTTAACTAAAGGTAAGATGATTTAGTTATATGCAAGATAATTAATGAAAGGTAAGATAATCTATTTATGAATAAGATAATCGAATTATGGGTAATTACTGGTTAAAGGCAAGATGATTTAGTTATAGGTAAATATTTAATGAAAGGAAACATAATTGAGTTATAGGTAGGAAAATTAATGAAATGTAAGATAATCTATTTAAAGGTAAGATAATCTATTTAAAGGTAAGATAATCGAATTACGGGTAAGATAATCTATTTATAGGTAAGATAATCTACTTATAGGTAAGATAATCGAATTACGGGTAAGATAATCTATTTATAGGTAAGATAATCGAATTACGGGTAAGATAATCTATTTATAGGTAAGATAATCGAATTACGGGTAAGATACTAAGTCATAGGCAAGATGATTTAGTTATAGTTAAACAATTAATGAAAGGTAAGATAATCTTGTTATAGGTAAGGTAATCTTGTTATAGGTAAGATAATCTTGTTATAGGTAAGGTAATTTAGTTATAGATGAGATAATTTAGAAATAGATAAGATAATTTTGTTACAGATAAGATAATTTAGTTAAAGGTAGGTTAGTTTTTTTCTGCAAAAGAAAAACACCCTGAAACAATAACACATGTTTTATCGGGCTGTGATAATGTATACAATCTGGTAGAAAAGTTTAGAATAAACATTTATACAAAATAACTTGGCTTAAGATTTGATAAACACAATAATTCCTATTTGGTAAACACATAAATAAATACATGAAATTCAACTCGGATAACTTGATATCACTGATTATAAAGCAATATATTTACAAAAATGTTGTATGTCTTGTGTAAATAATTATGAAAATGAATTAAAAATATATTTAAAAAAAGGTTAATTTAGTTATAGGTAAGATAGTTTAGTTAAATGTTAGATAATTTAGTGATGAGTAGTATGATTTAGTAAGAGGTTAAGAGGTAACTGAATTATCTTACCTTTAACTAAATAATCCTACCTAAATGTTAATGTAGTTACCTTGAATAAATCATATTATCTATAATAATTTAATAATCCTACCCATAACTAAATCCTACCGGTCTTTACCTGTACTGAGGTACAGGGAAGTTGGGATTTCCAAGAATACAATTTCGTGAGTAATAACCAGTTATAATGTATGCCCATGTTAACGATGTTTCACATCGATACAAGGTCGATGATTTTAAAGCAAGTGAAGACGTTGGTGGTTCCAACCATGGTAATAGGCCTAGTTCTCATGTTTGATTTTAGTCATTGATTTTCATCTCAGGTAGAATAAAAAGGACGAGTGTTACTCGTATCACATTGCGTACAACATATAAAAAATTGTAAATTTATCAGGTGTTCGTTTGGAATCCGGACAGGAGTGTGTGTCGTGGTGTGCAGTCTTAGTCACGTCAATGTTTGCATTACAGACGCTCCAGTTCGTGGCCATTCTCTCAATGCTCTACGCCGTGGCTTTCCCTCTGGCCATCATCCTGTTCTCGCTGATACAACGGAAGTGGTCCCTCCTGGAAGACTCGCGCCAAAAGCACGGGTTAGATACAGAGAAAGGATAATTAATGTTCGATTTTGTCTTCGTCTCAAATAACCAAAAGAACACGACAAAAGAAAACCAATATGTGTTTATGTCCCATGTTTCCGCTTCAAAAGAACACAATTACTGATGGCTTTCAACATATCATAACAGGGGCAAAATTCAAATAACTATGTCGTTTGAACTTGCTTAACTTTAAAACGATTATAGCTGTGACTTATATTTTGGCACGCATTGCCTTGAATATAATAACTAATACTAATGACGGCTTCCGAGTATGGTACAGTTTCGGTTAGTCCGAATTTTCTGACGATCTTACTTCATAGAGCTTGAAAGGCGATATTAACATCAGAACCCTTCGAATTAAGCTTCGGTGTGTATAGTGTCACAAGATCAGTTACCTATTCGTTTATGCGGACAAACTGCTTTGTCCGTTTTTAAACTTAATATTTCAATATTTTGGCATGTAAAAAGCCTCGAAAGTCTTTGACAAAGCTCGTCTGTAATTAACACAAAATCATCAGGTCCTCTTTATTCTTTCAACGAACAACTCCGGTCCAACGATGAAAAAACGGATCTGCTTCTAGCTAATGCTAATGGATACTATTTTCGGGTCTATATATGTAAGGTTAAGGTGAAAGATAATTACACATAAAGTTTCAAGTTCATAAGTCATTTAGGCGTGTAACTATTGTGTTTTAGGTGTGTCTATGAGTCGTACAAGTCTCGCTACTGTTTTTGGGAAGCCATTCCGATGTTTCGGAAAATATTCTGCATCGCCATGACGGAGACGAACGTCATAAGGTGAGTTTAGGAGATAAAACAATAATTGTAAAACGTCATAAGGTGAGTTTAGGAGATAAAACAATAATCATAAAACGTCATAAGGTGAGTTTAGGAGACAAAACAATAATTATAAAACGTCATAAGGTGAGTTTAGGAGACAAAACAATAATTAAAAAACGTCAGATTATGTCCGGACGTTTCGTCCCAGAGACATATGGAATTAACTCCCAAACTACGGTCTGTTGGACTCGGAACGTGTACCTGAGGGTTGGTGTGTGTGATACCTTTTTTTCCACAATATTAGGATAAGCGATTAAATATTTCAATCTGTCCCTTCTTGCTCAAATAATGTTTCAATGTCAAGCCACATAAAAATTACAAAACAAAAAAAAAAAAAAAAAAATTGTATTAGGGATTTGATATCAAAATGATATTTGAAAATTTAATCTGTAATACATGTAGTTTCCTCCTGAGCTCCTGTTTGGAGTGAGTTGCTCGACACCATTTTATGTTGTGGTCCGAGTATCGATTCTCATACAGGTAATATATAATCTGTGTTACTGTAATAGTACAGCATCAGCATCTCATTACATTGATAGAAACATTATTTCATAACTTTTAATCAGAATCACTTAATTTTTTGTATCAACATTTCAAAAGGCACACAGACATATATATATATATATATCACAAATATTTCGAAATTTACGGAAATCTATCTCATTCTCATCTGGACAGTTCTTTGTGTCGACTGTAGGAGTATACACGGAAGCCGACGGTGTGACCCGGGTGTAGAGAGACTTTAGTATCCATGGCCCTTTGTGATCATAACCTATCCAGATATCTGTCCGTCGCGTGATGTCGCGTGATGTCGCTATGATTTGAAACGGGTTTCAGCACTAATATCGATCAAACTTTGCAAAAATAAAGATTGATGCCACTGTGGGATAAAAAGTGTTGTTTTTGTGTCTGACTTACAGGCCAAATTGTACCGGTATATCAGGCGAGAATCGTCCCATTTATCTGTCTGTATGATTTATAATAATCTGGCGTCCACTCTTCCAGACGATAACGGTAACTGCCCGAGACAATCTTGTTTTTTCATTGTCACAATAAAATGTATAGAATTGTCATACAAAATAAATCCCCACCGGTATCTTAGAACACTGCTATAAAATGGCTTATCTTTTTACTCATGTCTGACTTTGAACTATTATTTTATTCTCCCTGTCCACAAAATAATGGCGTTGTGTGTCCAGTGTCAACTCATAAAGCCCATGGTTGTGATTTACAGCTTTGTATGCCGAAGTTTGGTACCCAAAGTCTGTCCAAAAGTCTGGCCCATAAAGTCTGACCTACAAAGTCTGACCCACAAAGTCTGTCCCAGAACCTCTGTCACACAAAGCATGTCCCACAAAGTCTGTACCAGAACCTCTGTCACACAAAGCATGTCCCACAAAGTCTGTACCAGAACCTCTGTCACACAAAGCATGTCCCACAAAGTCAGTTTCACAACGTCTGCCACACAGAATCTGTCTCATGTCCGTGTTTTTTTACACACAAAGTCTGTCTCATGTCCTGTTTTGTACACACAAAGTCTGTCTCATGTCCTGTTTTGTACACACAAAGTCTGTCTCATGTCCTGTTTTGTACACACAAAGTCTGTCTCATGTCCTGTTTTGTACACACAAAGTGTGTCGCATGAGAAGGTCGAGATACGGCATCAATGTATTATCTCTCCTCGACTAAAACGCAAAGGAGTAAGGAAATGAAAACATTTTCACTTCCTCGCTTCTTATCTTTGAGGTCGAGAGAGAATAGCAGTGATCACTGGAGAATGTTAACATTACACTATACTACTCCGATGGTACCCATCATGTATACACTGAGTTTTAATAGCTCACAACACTAAATATACAAACGGAAGGTTTTTGCGTCTCCATGTCATGACCTTAATGGCAACTGATTATCGTTTGATTAATCGGCCCTGCGTGATGATTGTACATGTTGCCCTCATTGCATGATCGTAAGAGACGACTACTTTCTATTCTAACTTTCTTATTCCTGATAGCTGTTGAAAGGGCGTTCAATAATATAAAACCAAAGTTAGTCAAACCGTCTTTGATTGACGTGTGATTAACGCAGGTGCAAAGCGTGTCAATCAATCTACCTTTTAGTTCTCGGATCATGAGGTGAAATGTTTTAGGATTGGTACGTTGTGAGGAGTAATGAATTGCGAGCAGAGTAAACATGTGATGACAATGAGTAAACAGGTGATGGCAAAGAACAAACAGCCACGGGGACAGCAGAAAAATACATAAAACATGCCGTTTTAAAGCAATATTTTGCTTATAGATGAATTGTTTGCTTCAGAACACGTCTGTCATAAAATTTGAGTTCGATATACCAGCTTTAAAGAGTGGTTTCACAATGCTCGTACATTATAGCATGAACTTCACAATGCACGTGCACTATAGCATGAACTTCACAATACACGTGCACTATAGCATGAACTTCACAATGCACGTGTACTATAGCATACACTTCACAATGCACGTGTACTATAGCATACACTTCACAATGCACGTGTACTATAGCATGAACTTCACAATGCACGTGTACTATAGCATACACTTCACAATGCACGTGTACTATAGCATACACTTCACAATGCACGTGTACTATAGCATGAACTTCACAATGCACGTGTACTATAGCATACACTTCACAATGCACGTGTTCTTTAGCATGAACTTCACAATACACCTGTAATTTATCAATAACTTCACAATGCACGTGTTCTTTAGCATGAAATTCAAAATGCACGTGTGATAAAGTATGAGATTTAAAATGCACGTATTATAAAGTATAGACTTCAGAAACCATATACACTGTACTCTTAAATACGATCTTCAGATTACACATATGAAAGTTATGGATTTTAAATGACTGTGACCTACACAATACCTCAAACGGTGTTCGTTATAAAATGTATGTAGTGACCGTGGCCGTTAAACCCGTTTTCGTACACTCGACCTTTGCTCGCTATTCAGATCATTTTTGTAGGGAAACTGAACTGGGTTAAATATTTGAAGTTTATAAACCGGACCGAAATACTTGCCCTTTGACCTTGATATTGTTCTTTCTGCATCTATTTACCTATTTATATTCAATGTAAAACTTTTAAGGCCTTAACGTTCAGTTTTCATTTCTAAGTATACTTTGTTATTGGATAATACAACAAAAGAAGGCGATCATTAATCAACATATACCAATATATCTTCTACTGCCAGTTTCAGTATGCGACCTTGACATTCGAAGTTCTGGCGATAATAACTCCTCATTGTCAGGACGGAAGATCAGTTGGAGTTATGGTTGTAACATACAGATCCTAAAACTGTGATATTGATTGTGTGATTATTGTACACGTTCTTAATACAAATAAATGCTGGGTAATGGAATTGTCCTGATTAGTGATGTAACGTGACCTCGATACTTACAGAATTATCTGACATCACATTAGAATTGAAGAGAACATGCAGGGAGATACTGTACCTCCTATCGAGTACAGGAATCGGATCCCAAATAAAATGTGTAGCCTTTCTGAGTTTACTCGAATTCAACCCCATAAATTCAATCCCATGTAAAGCTAGTCTTTTGGGGTCCTAGAATTCAACCCCTGTATAGCTAGACTGGTTCCTGGAATTCAACCCCTGTATAGCTAGAACGGTTCCTGGAATTTAACCCATGTATAGCTGGACTTTTTGATTCCTGGAATTTAAATCCGTGCGTAACTAGACTTTTGGCTCCAGAAATTCAAATCCGTGTATAGCTAGACTTTTGGCTCCAGAAATTCAAATCCGTGTATAGCTAGACTTTTTGCTCCTGCAATCCAAATCCATGTATAGCTAGATTTTGGTTCCTGGAATTCAAACCCATGTATAGCTAGACTTTTGGTCTTCTAGAATTCAACCGGCGTAGAAAGACTTTTTAATTCCTTGAATTCGAACCGGCGTAGCTTGAGTTTTGGTCTTCTGGAATTCAAATCCGTGTATATCTAGACTTTTGTGCTCCTGGAATTCAAAGTGTATAGCTAGACTTTTGGGATCCTGGAATTCAAATCAATGTATAGCTAGACTTTTGGGATCCTGGAATTCAAATCCATGTATAGCTAGACTTTTGACTCATGGAATTCAAACCCATGTATAGCTAGACTTTTGGGCTCCTGGAATTCAAACCCGCGTAGTGTGATTTTTTGGGTTCTTCGAATTAACCATACATAGGTAGGCCTATGATGTTCACAAGACCTCAAACCAAAATGGAAGTAGTGTGTCTAATCGAACTGATAGTCTGTGTTCTCTCCTGCTACATTATCATTAGGGTGTAGGTTGATTAAGAAATAATTAACGATGATTCGTGTATTATTGCAGGATATACAACGAGAACGAGGGTATTTTGCAATTAAATTGATAACGAAGGCCGCAGGCCTGAGTTATTAATTAAAATTGCAAAATATCCGAGTCCGAGTTGTATATCCTGCAACAATACACGAGTCAAAGTTGATTATTTCTATTCTACCATGTACTGTTTAGTTCTGAGATCGACCACTTTCTAATAGAAAAACAGCAAAGAAACCCCGGAAAAACCTTGTAATTTATTTCTTGAGTATTGTATTATTTGTTGATGAAATATACAGGCAATACAGTACTACGATCAAGAGCATCTATCATATGGCATTGATTTTGAAAATTAAAAAAAAAAAGGATAAAAAAAAAAAAAAAAGGGGGGGGGGGGGGGGGGGGGGGGGGGCCTCCGTAGGATTCGAACTCGCGTCGTGATAAAAATATATTGAAAGACTAACCCATTAGCCCACTCGGCTATAGTAACCTTTTATGAAACGGGTGAATATTAGATATTTAAAATTGTAACAGCCGTGACTCACGACCGTGTATTATTGGCACGAGCGTGGGTTATTGGAAAATAATACATGGTTTTAAACCAATCAAAACTGGCGTTACATAGCAAACATGGTAGAATCAAGCATAACATCAATATTCCGAATGCCCGATACTCTGACGATCCGATTATCCGAACATCTGATATTCCGAAAAGTTCTCATTCTCTAGTGGTACTCTAGCCTTAATTAGAGCACTTTCTTGCTGATAAAACAGATTGTCAGACGGCACCTAACTCACACGTCTCGATCAGGTGTGGTGTTTGTGTAGTTCAGTTTATTTTTCATGTGGACCGATTCCACGTAAAAGCATATCAAATGAATATCACAAGAGAACATTGAGAAATGAGTTTTTGAACGTTAGAAGTGATTTACAGGAACGTTTCCGTGCAAACTTTATTCTTTCCTTCCAAACTAGTTTCTTTTTTATTTCAGTAGCGCCATTTCACTACATTTTCACATGTATGAAATTCAATCGAAAGGGGTCAGCCAGCAATGTTTGAATTCAGTCATCTTCACTACACGGCTCAGAAAAAAGCCCCTGCGATATGTTGGCAACAGGATTGCCGATTAAGTGAGCGATACTAACCTACTGGACATTTTTGTTTTTCTATAAAAGTGTATATCGGTGATGAGCAGGTTAATATTTACACGTCCTTCTGTGTTTTCAGCATATCTGTACAAGTTATAATCCAGATGGTCATGACCGGGGGATACCTTCTAAGTCTCATTGTCTTACGACCGTACAGGTAAGGTGATATAAAGTGAATGATGATGGCAGGTCTAAAGATTTTCCTACAGCATAAGTCTGCATGTACTGAGAGGAGAGAGTTTAGTTCACTGTCTATAAAGAGTTTAGGTTTGGGTCTGGATGGGGAGTGTTTAGGTCTCGTTCTATAAAGAGTTTAGGGTTGCGTCTGGATGGGGAGTGTTTAGGTCTCGTTCTATAAAGAGTTTAGGGTTGGGTCTGGATGGGGAGTGTTTAGGGTTGGGTCTGGATGGGGAGTGTTGAGTTCACTGTCTATAGAGAGTTTATGGTTGGGTCTGGATGGGGAGTGTTTAGGTCACGTTCTATAGAGAGTTTAGGGTTGGGTCTGGATGGGGAGTGTTTAGGTCTCGTTCTATAAAGAGTTTAGGGTTGGGTCTGGATGGGGAGTGTTTAGGTCTCGTTCTATAAAGAGTTTAGGGTTGGGTCTGGATGGGGAGTGTTTAGGTCATGTTCTATAAAGAGTTTAGGGTTGGGTCTGGATGGGGAGTGTTTAGGTCACGTTCTATAGAGAGTTTAGGGTTGGGTCTGGATGGGGAGTGTTTAGGTCTCGTTCTATAGAGAGTTTAGGGTTGGGTCTGGATGGGGAGTGTTTAGGTTACGTTCTATAAAGAGTTTAGGGTTGGGTCTGGATGGGGAGTGTTTAGGTCTCGTTCTATAAAGAGTTTAGGGTTGGGTCTGGATGGGGAGTGTTTAGGTCTCGTTCTATAAAGAGTTTAGGGTTGGGTCTGGATGGGGAGTGTTTAGGTCACGTTCTATAGAGAGTTTAGGGTTGGGTCTGGATGGGGAGTGTTTAGGTCACGTTCTATAGAGAGTTTAGGGTTGGGTCTGGATGGGGAGTGTTTAGGTCACGTTCTATAGAGAGTTTAGGGTTGGGTCTGGATGGGGAGTGTTTAGGTCTCGTTCTATAGAGAGTTTAGGGTTGGGTCTGGATGGGGAGTGTTTAGGTCTCGTTCTATAGAGAGTTTAGGGTTGGGTCTGGATGGGGAGTGTTTAGGTCTCGTTCTATAGAGAGTTTAGGGTTGGGTCTGGATGGGGAGTGTTTAGGTCTCGTTCTATAGAGAGTTTAGGGTTGGGTCTGGATGGGGAGTGTTTAGGTCTCGTTCTATAGAGAGTTTAGGGTTGGGTCTGGATGGGGAGTGTTTAGGTCTCGTTCTATAGAGAGTTTAGGGTTGGGTCTGGAGGGGAGTGTTGAGTTCACTGTCTATAGAGAGTTTAGGGTTGGGTCTGGATGGGGAGTGTTTAGGTCATGTTCTATAGAGAGTTTAGGGTTGGGTCTGGATGGGAGTGTTGAGTTCACTGTCTATAGAGAGTTTAGGGTTGGGTCTGGATGGGGAGTGTTTAGGTCATGTTCTATAGAGAGTTTAGGGTTGGGTCTGGATGGGGAGTGTTTAGGTCACGTTCTATAGAGAGTTTAGGGTTGGGTCTGGATGGGGAGTGTTTAGGTCATGTTCTATAAAGAGTTTAGGGTTGGGTCTGGATGGGGAGTGTTTAGGTCACGTTCTATAGAGAGTTTAGGGTTGGGTCTGGATGGGGAGTGTTTAGGTCACGTTCTATAAAGAGTTTAGGGTTGGGTCTGGAGGGGAGTGTTGAGTTCACTGTCTATAGAGAGTTTAGGGTTGGGTCTGGATGGGGAGTGTTTAGGTCACGTTCTATAGAGAGTTTAGGGTTGGGTCTGGATGGGGAGTGTTTAGGTCACGTTCTATAGAGAGTTTAGGGTTGGGTCTGGAGGGGAGTGTTGAGTTCACTGTCTATAGAGAGTTTAGGGTTGGGTCTGGATGGGGAGTGTATAGGTCACGTTCTATAGAGAGTTTAGGGTTGGGTCTGGATGGGGAGTGTTTAGGTCACGTTCTATAGAGAGTTTGGGGTTGGGTCTGGAGGGGGAGTGTTTAGGTCTCGTTCTATAAAGAGTTCGGGGTTAGGTCTGGATGGGGAGTGTTTAGGTCTCGTTCTATAGAGAGTTTAGGGTTGGGTCTGGATGGGGAGTGTTTAGGTCTCGTTCTATAGAGAGTTTAGGGTTGGGTCTGGATGGGGAGTGTTTAGGTCTCGTTCTATAGAGAGTTTAGGGTTGGGTCTGGATGGGGAGTGTTTAGGTCTCGTTCTATAGAGAGTTTGGGGTTGGGTCTGGATGGGGAGTGTTTAGGTCACGTTCTATAGAGAGTTTAGGTTTGGGTCTGGAGGGGGAGTGTTTAGGTCACGTTCTATAGAGAGTTTAGGGTTGGGTCTGGATGGGGAGTGTTTAGGTCACGTTCTATAGAGAGTTTAGGGTTGGGTCTGGAGGGGGAGTGTAGGTCACGTTCTATAGAGAGTTTAGGTTTGGGTCTAGATGGGGAGTGTTTAGGTCTCGTTCTATAGAGAGTTTAGGGTTGGGTCTGGAGGGGGAGTGTTTAGGTCTCGTTCTATAGAGAGTTTAGGGTTGGGTCTGGAGGGGGAGTGTAGGTCACGTTCTATAAAGAGTTTAGGGTTGGGTCTGGATGGGGAGTGTTTAGGTTACGTTCTATAGAGAGTTTAGGGTTGGGTCTGGATGGGGAGTGTTTAGGTCTCGTTCTATAGAGAGTTTAGGGTTGGGTCTGGATGGGGAGTGTTTAGGTCTCGTTCTATAAAGAGTTTAGGGTTGGGTCTGGATGGGGAGTGTTTAAGTCTCGTTCTATAAAGAGTTTGGGGTTGGGTCTGGAGAGAGATCAGGTGATGGACATTTTAACTGTTTTCTGGTCTGTCGATGACACACGGCATGCAAATCTAAGTCCAGTTAACATCACGTTCTTGATACGAGAATCGAGATATTGACATCACAAATGTATTAACACACTTATGCGTATCAAAAACCCATCCTATAGAAATTGGATAGATCTTATGGATACTTTGGTTGTTAACATGAGAATTTACTTTTGCGTCAGCAGTCGACGTCTTTCATTTATATTGTAATATCAGAAGAAAGCATTTGTAGGGAATGACTAGAGCGACACGATCATCATTCAGCTTGTACAGATTTATTTTATTGTAAAGGTATTAATGATGTTGGGTACTAAGCTAGTTTTGTTGTCAATATCTAAATGATGTTTGGTATTAAGCCTTTTTTCTTGTCAAGATCTAAATGATGTTTGGTATTAAGCCTTTTTTCTTGTCAAGATCTAAATGATGTTTGGTATTAAGCCTTTTTTCTTGTCAATATCTAAATGATGTTTGGTATTAAGCCTTTTTTCTTGTCAATATCTAAATGATGTTTGGTATTAAGCCTTTTTTCTTGTCAATATCTAAATGATGTTTGGTATCAAGCCTTTTTTCTTGTCAATATCTAAATGATGTTTGGTATCAAGCCTTTTTTCTTGTCAATATCTAAATGATGTTTGGTATCAAGCCTTTTTTCTTGTCAATATCTAAATGATGTTTGGTATCAAGCCTTTTTTCTTGTCAATATCTAAATTATGTTTGGTATTAAACCTGTTTTGTTCTCCCGATCTTAATGATATGACATTATATATATACATGAACGGCTTGATATAGAGGAGTATAAAACTCTAATATAACAATGTCATAATTCTCGTGATCATTTCTACTCTGTTTCACCACAGCTCATGCCGTTGGGAGATAGACGGGATGAATATCAATCTCATGCTCGACGTAAGTAGTGCTATACCTAATATAAAATGGACCTTCCAATTGAATTTGTCAGAAATAAGACAGCCATTTATACTTCAAGCTACCGTACACTCATTCCTAATGCCCCTTCGTCTGCGGTTTAAAACCAACTACTGTTTGAAGCCGAAGAAATTGTATTTTTTGACAAATGAACACCATTACCCAGGTTTATGTGAGTATTAGCCGTCTGCTATCCTTCTTTCTTAGGTGACAGCCAATCTCGTGGTGGGTATTCTGCAGGCCATTGCCTTGCTGGAGCGTAGAGAAGTGTACGTACCGGAAATGACGTATATATTCCTCATGGGTCTGGTGATCGTTCTCGTCCTGGCTGTGGGATTGCTTCTTTTCATACCCAAGGAGCTTAAAGTTATCAAGGTAAACACTATATATACCGAAACGTCAATTCAATACACAGGGCGCTAACCCAACCAAAGTTACCGAGGTAACACTGTATACCGAAACGTCAATTCAATACACAGGGGACTGACCCAACCAAAGTTACCGAGGTAAACATTGTATACCAAAACGTCAATTCAATACACAGGGGACTGACCCAACCAAAGTTACCGAGGTAACACTGTATACCGAAACGTCAATTCAATACACAGGGGACTGACCCAACCAAAGTTACCGAGGTAACACTGTATACCAAAACGTCAATTCAATACACAGGGGACTGACCCAACCAAAGTTACCGAGGTAACACTGTATACCAAAACGTCAATTCAATACATAGGGCGCTGACCCAACCAAAGTTACCGAGGTAAACATTGTAGAATCTATACCGAAACGTCAATTCAATACACAGGTTGCTGACCCAACCAAAGTTACCGAGGTAAAAACACTGTATACCGAAACGTCAATTCAATACACAGGGGACTGACCCAACCAAAGTAACCGAGGTAAACATTGTATACCAAAACGTCAATTCAATACACAGGTTGCTGACCCAACCAAAGTTTCCGAGGTAAAAACACTGTATACCAAAACGTCAATTCAATACACAGGACGCTGACCGAAAAACATCTCCTTCTCTTTAACTCGTTTAGCTTGTCGCCTTAGAGTTCATATTAGCGTACTAGGTATTTTTCTGTTTCAACCCGTCTGCTGTGGCCCATCTATCGCTGTGCATTCGTGAACGTTAGTTTATATACAACGATCTAGTGAAGTGATACACGTGTATCCTACTACAGAACGTTGAATTACACGTCGACGTCATCACGTGATTTTTACACACGTGCATCCTATCAGACCTTAAGCTATACGTCGTTGTCACGTACTTTGTACAGCTACCTCTACCAATCATTGCCGATCTCGGCGAGGACCAAATAATTCCTGCGGGAATAAATTAACTATCGCTAATTTCTACGATAAATTCCTTCCGCAAAGTATTTGTTATTTTGTAATATGATTTATGCTTTTATATGGTCGAAAACGTATGTGTGAGATAAATAGATCACAGGAGAAAACACGTTAATATCATAGACAATGTCCTGCTTTCATTACGCTTGCTGCCTGGTTTGTATGAGGGGAGGTAACTCGTATTTTTTGCGACATTGGAAAGTCACCGTGTGGGTTAATTTATAAACTGGCCTGTCTTATACTGTTTTTAGACTCACATTTTTCAATTGACAATCAATAAGTGTAATATCCGGTTGTTTCTCTAGTTGATACTTTAAATGAGAGTAGAATACTTCTGATTGGTTCTGACGTCATTTCCAAGAAAAACAAAAAATGACCATGCTGGTTGAGCTGGACGAAGTGATTATGAGATGAAACCTAGCTCGTTTCTGTACAAGATACAATTTGTATTCTGATAGTAATAAAATAAAGTTGTCTGATTTAAAGCAGTCAATAGTGAAGTGATTGTACATGTATATGTAACGGATAAGGTAGTTCCATTCATCGGTAACAAACAATACATTTCCAAGACAAGTTTCTTCTAGCGAAAGTTTTCAAAGATAAAACATATAATCATGATACAGATGAATTGATATGTGGAGATAAAAATGCATTCAGTTGAATGAAAGACCTTGAAAACACAGGGAAAATATGTGGGACAGTTATTTACGGGGAATCTTGCAGAGAATCGCGATGTGGTCTCAGGAAATGTTACGGACATTTTAAAACCCAAGATCTACCTATCTAAGTATTTAACTTCATCATAGTATGCCAATTTAGTGAGCTTTAAAAAAGCAATTCTGGAACCTTCAGTAGACCATTAACGCAACATTGGCCTTTTCAATGGCAATCATCACATTCCTGAAATTGTCATGATAATCACGAGTAAAACATTCAGGAATGCACAATTACTTAAAGAAAAACAAAACTGTTTTATTATATCCTGCCATTTTATATTCATACACTACTTGCTTTTCTCCTTTATCTCGACCCCACGTGTACAGCACCTATGCGTTGTCTTGGGACTTTGATTTCTACACGTGTATCCTTTCAGGCCTAAAATTACGCGTATTCACGAGGTATGATTTCCAACACAACTATTAGGTCACAGTTGACACAATTTTCTCGGCAGGCGATTGAAGATGACGAAAATTATTTTCAGTTCCATCTCAGGGAAGTAACTAGTTATCGGATAGGATTCTGATCGTCAGCATGATTATAACGAAATACTCTCATAGAATGATGAATCAGTGATATATTTTTTATTATAAGCATCAGTAATGACAAGGTCCAAATTGGCTAGCTCTACAAAAGTATAAACTGAAGCGTCTACAGCGACACATCAACATGGTGATTATGTTTTAGCTTTAGTACAGTTCTGCTGGAGCTCTGTGGTACGCTCAACCAGCGCCGCGGATATCCGTCGATCATTCATTTCAATCGCCTCGTAGGATGTGAGAGGTACTTGATAGACGAGCAATGTCCTCAAGAGTCTGGGAAGTACGTCATGCTGGTATACCCAGGCCTTAGACTTTCCTGGAAATCCCACTTTCTGTATTGAAGGAACTGTGAGAACACTTGCCGAGGTCATTTGCTGGCTTCTCTGTGACGGTCGATATGTCCTCAACCGATCTAAACTTCTCCCCCTCGCCATTCCTGATTTCAGCACGTGACTTCTAGACTTGGATGATTTTAATCTCATGCATGCCCATGAAATTACTTTTTCTAGATCTCTTAGAGTCCACCTCCCTTTTACCATAGTCCCTGTTGCCTTGGTCATGTCGTCCATGGAAGCCATGGTTGGTGGTTTTCGGATTCCAACCGCCATGTAAGGGCTTCTGCTCATCTTCTGAACCGCTTTCACTATCATGTTGATGGCTGCTGCAATGAGTATCACCGATATCATGCATCTGGTGACGATCCCGACTTCTAGTCTCTGCCAAGCTGTCGTATAGTCGCTGACAGTGATGCATCTCGAAGCTGCCAAAGTAGTCTTTAAGAGACTACTTACTGCATGATGTGCAACTACATTGTATTTATTGAAAAAAAACAACAAAAAAACCAAATTTTTAATCTCTATATGATTTAATCAGCCATGACATGTTTTTAGTGTTATATAATGTACACATAACAATATATCAGGAAAAGATCCCTTTCGGCCCTGGTAAATTCTATGCTAATTCAATTCTTATAAGGATATATTGAGAGCCTTCCGTTGAACATGTTTGTTTGGTACTTTGTTCATGAACAATCATTTTTGTTTTACAGCTTACATTTGATCAATTGAAGTATATATATGTATACACTGACTATCTGTTTTCAATTAAATTCTAAATAACCAGAATAATAATATATATATGCACGTGGACTTTTGGTCAATGTGGTCAATGTCTGTCATTTTCCGAGTGCCATATATTTTGTATACGTTCATAATAATCAAATAATTGCTGTGAATGTACTATGTGTGTGCGATGTACGAATGAGTAATGTCCCTTTGACTGTTGTATTTGTTTTTGTCAGTAATTTACAAAATATCGATCTATTACTTTAGCCACCGTAGGAGAGAATTTATATAGACTTTGCCAGTGATTTGATCCTATTGACTTAAATCATCTTTGTCAATAAAATTTGTTGAAATGAAATGAAAATCTCTCAGTGTTAACTCAAGCAACTGTTGAGGATCTATAAGAGTTTGATCACTTTTGTTCTCCTTGCCTCTTGATGATCTGAGCTAGTACGCTGGTGTGTTTCACGCATCCGGGTACTCGGGGTATACATCCCTTCTGCATTGAGATGTCTTTGTACTTGCATGAATTTCCCTTCCAAAGTCAGGAGAGATATGGCTCAGAACTGACTGATCTTCGAGTTCTCTACTTTCAGTATGAATCATCCCTCAGCAGTACTCCATCTGCCAGCGAGTCGCCATCTCAACCCTTCTTAGTAGCATCTACAATCTTCTTAGTGATCTTGGGCAGTTCTTGTAAACCCTGTATGGCACACGTTTCAACCTTGAGAAGCTTTGGTTTGCTTTCATCAAAATGCTCTGTAGGCTCTTCATCTCGAACCTGCATATTCTCTCCTAGGGTCCTCTCCTCGGATCATTGTGTCTTCCTCTGCTACCTATTTTGGGCAGTCCAACCATCCAGAACCCTTCCTACCAAAACATTTCTTAGCAAACTAGAATGCGTTAGAGACAAATCCTGCCCTCTTCGTGCTACACTCTTTGCGATCACCTTGATTGGTATCTGCTCTTCTCTGTGTCTTGAACCTCTCCCTCAAATCCCTGATTGGCTTCTTCAGCTTATCTGTTGCTTCTCTGTTGCTGGTAACTACCTCAAGTCTTTCCTGATGCTAGAGATATCCCTCTTGGTTTCGTTAAGATTTCCTAATATCAATCCTGTCTTCTCTTCCTCACAAAACCTCTCTATCACAATTTTGTAAATGCTCATTCCTTTCACTTTCTTGTATAATTGTATTATCCACGCAAGCACTGCCTCCAGGTTGTTATCCACTTCCTTGCCAAACCATTTCCATTCTGAATTGTTGGAATATGCAAGCCACTGAACCTTTCTTCTCCTTGCTCTTTCGGATCCCTACCAGCTTCCTCTGAAAGTGTACCTCCAACGTGTTGCACCACTGTTGCTGTTGTCACAGTTGTTGCTCTACATAACCTCCTTTGTCTCACCAGATTGCTCTTTTCGTTACACCAGTTAGGGAATCGGGGCACATTCCATTATGGTGCAGTGGATCTTCAACCCTTTTTTTATTCTTGCAGGTCTTTCCACAACTTCTCTCTTTTACATCTTGCCCATGTCCATGTTCTTGCGTCAACACTCAAATCTGTTCAAAGGTTCAAAGGATTGTTAATCCCCCCCCCCCTTCCCATCTCATGTGCCCCAAGAAAGGGGTGGGGGTGTCCCTTGTCCATAGCAAGAATAAGAGTTTCCCTTCACATGGAAGGTGATTCGGCATGCAGAGACTAATGTCCCGTTGTTGGTCTCTTCCATGTCTCCTGTCTCTCCAGGTTACCTATACTATTGATGTCACCTAGTCTTTCATAGTAATCACTGGGACATCATTGTCCGGGTGATATGGAGCCACTGAAGGGCCATCTTACTACTATTGGACGACAAGTACATCACTGTAAAAAAACACATTTTAATGGAATCATTCTTTTCTCAGGTTGTGTCAATCCCAGCTGAGGGAGAAGATGACCCAGGTCAATCTGGGGGACGACACAGGTTCAAAAACAAAGTTGAACCCGAACCCTCCAGCGAACAAACTATCAAGACGGCTAAGCAAAACCTGGAATTTTAGTGTTCATTGCTGGACTTACAACCACTAGTCTTAGGTTTACTTTTAAATATGTTTTGTACAGGTAATATCGACAGTTTTTTAATCTGTAGCACGAGATAAAACAAAAGCATGATGAGTATTGGACAATTTTACTGTATTAAAATCTTCCATTCAACAAGTGGTTTCTTCATTTGTCGAAACTGATGATTATGTTCACAAATTTAATGGACACATTAATAAAGTTCCCCAGATTTATAAAATATTACAAAATACAACAACAGGAAACTACTATAAAATAGCAACATCACAAATAAAATTCCTCCCATCTGCCTGTTTGGTAATTTCTACCAACACACGGCTTTCCCGTTAATAAGGGAGATAAATCAAGCCATCACAACATAATAAAATAATAGTGTACATTGCACATTTTAACAATGATTTTGTTTCAACAAGCAGTTTGAATTGTATAGCTTAAATCGGAACTAAATATATTTATATTTACAATACTTTAATATAAGTACATGTAGCTTTGAGGACTGGTAATGAAAATGTACAGCTTCATGTAGATATTCAGCATGTTAAGTATGTTATTTGAAATGTGACTGAATTTAAATATAAAGTCAGATTACTAAATATAAAGTCAGATGACTAAATATACAGTAAGAGGACTAAATATAAAGTTGCATGACTAAATATAAAGTTGGATGACTAAATACCAAGTTGCATGACTAAATATTAAGCCAGATGACTAAATATTAAGTCAGATGATTAAATATAAAGTCAGAAAACTAAATATAAAGTTGGACAACTAAATATAAAGTCAGACAACTAAATATAAAGTCAAACAACTAAATATAAAGTCAGACAACTAAATATAAAGTCAAACAACTAAATATTAAGTCAAACAACTAGATGCTAAATATAAAGCAAACCATGAAGTTAGTTTACTGAAGTTAGATGACTGAATGTTAGAGGTGGAAGGAATGCTAATGATTGCCATTTTGATAGTCACATACAGTGGAGCAGTAAAATCAGGTAAGACTCTAAGGAAACTCTAGGAAAATCACTGTAAAATACCAAAGATTCTACAGCCTGAACAGATTTTTTTTTTAGAAAACTAACCCATGGAAACATCCTTCCATCGCTGTATGACAGCCACACTTACTCCTAAAACACCTAATGTTTTAGAAAGCTCGGAGATATGAGGATACAGAGCTCAGCCTCCTTTGTCTTGTGTTTCACCTTAACTATCAAGTCTGAACTCAGTTTACTCAAATCACATTTCAATACATTCACAAAACAAGCTGCTTGTAACTTATATATAATATTATATTCAATGAAGTGCTGTAAATCATCTGATAATTGTTTATGTAACAGGGACTTAACACAAATTTTGAACCCTGTGGTCCATATGTAAGATTTTACTTCAATCTGGGCCAACAACAGCGATTAATGTAAGTTGATATAACTTGTTTCACAATTGTTGTAAAATAGAGAAAGTTTACAATAAATACGGGGTCAAGGGATATAGCAAGTTTCTGGTTTCCCCTAGACCAAGTCTATTTCCCAAGGTGAAGCTTTGCTTCCTATTTGCTTTATATCCCTCAACCCCATACTTTAAGCATTTTATAATACCGATACAGACTGGAGAGATATCTTTAACTCAAAAACATTAGTTAAACACTGGCTGTATAGGTGTGTCCTAAACACTGGCTGTATAGGTGTGTCCTAAACACTGGCTGTATAGGTGTGTCCTAAACACTGGCTGTATAGGTGTGTCCTAAACACTGGCTGTAAAGCTCTGTCCTATTTCACAAGACAAACTGAGGGTGCAAGAATTTGACTTGGCAAATGATTTATCACTGAAGATATCCTGGTTCTGTGTCTGAAGAAAGTGTTTTTGTTACCCATATCCATCTTTATACCTAACTTGAGTCAGAGTAAAATCTTCTAAAATGCTTGATCAAATTTAATCAATCTCACAGCTATCAATCTTGTATTATATATTATTCCCCTTCAACCCAAATAATGTGAAAGAAAGACAACAGATGCCTTCAACATTGATGTGTTCTCCAGTTGTTATGACCACCTTCGAAATTGTCAGTATAGTGCAGGTGTGTTTTAGTTCTGCATGGGTGTCTTAGTTCTCAGACTAACACACAAGAAAGCAAAGTCAAGGAAGAGGTCGGGATATAATCGATTTAACAGTTACTTTAAGTAAATAAAATAGAGCTATGTAAATACATAAGTATATACATGCTGCAGGGTTGGAAACTTGTGCTAAGTCCGAAATGTCTGTGTACATAGCCATACCTTTATACTCGCCCCTATACAAATTACAGTTTATCAACATAAACAACAACATGAAGACAGCGACAGATAAGGAGAGAAAGAAAAAAAGATGAAAGCATTCTCTAAAATGTATTTACAATTTAAAATATAAATGAAGAATCAAAAAGATGTACACAAAAACCTAATGGCAGGTAAGAATAGTGGCGTAAGACAAGGCACAACTACATATTATACATAGAACTAAAAACAACAACACTGTAGCTCAGTGTCGTCCATCCATATTGATCATGTTGTTTTGTACACCATCTAAAATTGACAGAAAATCTGTATGATTATATAAGGGCTATCAGAGAAATAAACACACATTAAGAAGGGAGTCCAGTAAGACACTCACCAAACAAAATGAGCACGTTTCTTGTGTGTCCCATTAAATTGTCACTACACTATCCAAACAATTATAGATCCCTCTCCTCATAAGTATGTACACCATCAATTACTTTTCTCTCTAGCCTCACCATACATTATAAGTTACATGTACATTTTGTATATGTGTGATTGTCTCTCTGCCCCGTTCACACTGCTGTTATCAATATTTGTCTCCCTGCCCACTAGACCTCTGCCCCGTCCACACTACTGTTACATATATCTATATATATATAGACCTCTGCCCCGTCCACACTACTGTTATATATATATATATCTATTTCTGAAATAGCCCTTACACTAAGTAAGACATAATTTATATTTCTATAAGACAGGATCTTATGTTCCTCTTCTGAAAGAGCTTTGCTCTGATACATCTGATGTACTATTACAACTCAATTATTATCATTATTGAACCTTTTAATATATTTAGGTAAATATAAATCATTTGCTGATTTTCATGCCATATTTTACAAATTATGAAAAAAAAAATAAAAAAAATTAACAAAGCAATATTAAAACTGCAACACAAATCGAGAATAAAGTTGGTCCATTAAAAAGAACTACATGTCAAGCCAGGCACAGGTACTTACTCTGTAAAACAGTTCTATGGCTGCAATATGGCTACAGTTTACCAGTCCTGTCTGTGAACATGACAGGATTATCTTTTTCTCCTGGCTTGATATGAAGTTGTATTAGTGTATATTAAGAATCACATCAATATTATAACCTACAGAGATTATCATAACTACACTCATTAACACAAATTAACATTTATTCAGTGTATTATCAGGAATGTCAATTATTTACACAACCAATATAACCATTGTTACATTCAATGTAGTTCTGGATTAACCAGTACGACACCATCAGTCTGAATACGCACTGTGTCAGCCATATACCTAAGGCTAACTTCAAAGGTATAATTAAATATTTCTCACAGAAACACCAGAAATTTACTTTCCTTAATTGAAATTTTCCCTAAGTGGCTTTCTGCTTTGAATTGTCTGCCCTTCAAAAGAGTTAGTATAATCACTTTAGTAGCAGATCTACATCAACATAATATATATGCACTACTAGATTAACTTATGCCAAGTTGGGATTTTTAAACATTCCTAATTAAAATAAAATTAAAAAACAAAAAAAAACACCCAGCAAATGTATTAAATCAGAATGCATAAGATTACAAATTGTAAAATGTTAATTGTTTTTAAAAGAGGGACTTTTAATGTTTAAATATGTCGCATACATCTGGCAGAAATTTAAAAGTCCAATGATTTATTATAAGACAAACCAATATAACAATGCCTGGCAGTGCCTTCATTACTAACAACAGGTACAGAACATGGGGTAATCCTAAAGAGTTGGTACACCCGTACCTGTGTACAACCACTCACATCCCGTAGCATAAAAAAAATGGATTTCAATGTTCACCAACACATACACAACACTTGTCCCATGTCATGTTAACATTCGATTAGAAAAGAAACCAGCTGATCAGGTTTAATTCTGATATGTTGTGGGTGATTCCACTGACTACAGTGACCAAAATCATTATACTGACCAGAGATTCATAAAACCATTGATTATAAATATGAATGAAAAATATATTTCTTGAAAGGTTAAGAATGAAGTCATCACATATAGGAGGCAAAAGATTATAAAGACCACTTTATAAGGTGTTATATGGTCATCAGAGTTTGTGAGGAGACCAATTAGCTGAAGGCTGTACAAACTATACAGATTAATACCTTGAATGACAGCTGGGATACTTCACATGACTACAAATCAGCATTTACTAGCTCTCACATCAGAAATATCCAGTATGGTGGTCTCATTTAATTGTCACATCAGACATATCCAGTATGGTGGTCTCATTTACTTGTCTTAATTGTATGGTTGTCAAACTTGGTCTGAAGTCAAGTCCATTAAGCTTCTAAGTTTAGTAGATTCAAATTTCAGACTGAGACAAACTAAAGTGTAAAGTATGTTTGAGCTTGTAGAAAAATAAAATACTTCAAATAAAAAAAGTTGAAGAATATAATGACAACATTTGTGAATTAATATTTTGAAATATACACATAACATGATATTGTTGTAATAAGACAATCCAAATATCCTTTTAAAATCTTATCTTGTACAAAAACAATACCCAAAATTTCCAAAGCACAAAAGAATACAGATTATAACACCAAATACCATTATAATTGTTTAAGTTGAATATGGCACTATCTATACACAACTTCAGCAAACTAATGCTGATGCCATAGGGTCATTTACAGATGCAGACTGACTGCATTCTAAAATAACAAGAGATAAGTTTAAAATTTAAATCATCTTACTAGGTGATACCTCAGTAGTGTAACCAACGATATGTGTGACGTCATCTATAAACATTAACATTTCACAATGTCAAACCTTTCAGAGACATCTCCCACGGTTAAAACTTTACAATGACATCTCATAAGGCCAAACCCTTCACTGTGACATATCATAAGGTCAGACCCTTCACTGTGACATATCATAAGGTCAAACCCTTCACTGTGACATATCACAAGGTCAAACCCTTCACTGTGACATATCATAAGGTCAGACCCTTCATTGCGACATATCATAAGGTCAAACCCTTCACTGTGACATATCATAAGGTCAGGCCCTTCACTGTGACATATCATAAGGTCAGACCCTTCACTGTGACATATCATAAGGTCAAGCCCTTCACTGTGACATATCATAAGGTCAAACCCTTTACTGTGACATATCATAAGGTCAAACCCTTCATTGCGACATATCATAAGGTCAAGCCCTTCACTGTGACATAGCATAAGGACAAACCCTTCATTGTGACATATCATAAGGTCAAACCCTTCACTGTGACATATCATAAGGTCAGACCCTTCATTGTGATATATCATAAGGTCAAACCCTTCACTGTGACATATCATAGGTTAAGCCCTTCACTGTGACATAGCATAAGGTCAAACCCTTCACTGACATATCATAAGGTCAAACCCTTCATTGTGACATATCATTAGGTCAGACCCTTCACTGTGACATATAAGGTCAAACCCTTCATTGTGACATATCGCAACGTCTAAACGCTATCTTATGACATCACACAAGGTCAAGTCATTTACTGTGATATCTCATAAGATTAAACCTTTCGACACCTTAACTAATATGCTACAAGGAAAACTTCACAAATGTTAAACCACTCTGTCACTATGGATACCTTTTCTAGTGATACAAGTCCTGGTATGACATACATGACTGATTGATACAGGGTAAATGAAATGTTGAGGTGTCGGTGACCTATTAAGGTCATGCTGCCTCTACCACCACACCAATCATGTGGTGTAACATTGAGACTGGTACAAAGTTTTCCGGACACCTTTTTCTCAATATCTGCTGGTATTACTCGCCTCGTCTCCTGTCATGAACCGCCTAAATACCTGGAGATGAAGTATCACCTCAATACCTAGACGTGAAGCTGCTCCTGCTTGTTCCAGATTCGTCCAGCCGTTGCCTCTTGTTAGAGGAATATGAGTCTGCGTAGTGTCCCCCTATGCCCTGGGAATGCTGTCCTATATATTCTGTCTCTGGGCTGGGCTCTGGAGGTGGTAACAGGTGACTATAAGTCCTCTTCTGCCCAATGGGTGTCTTCTATAACACAAACAATATTTAATACAGGTTCATTGCTTATTACCACAGTTAAGGAAACATCAGGTTTCCATCAAGTCATACAATAGTTATTTTTGGCTAATTAGTCCATCCTTTTATACCTAACATGAGAGTATAACCAAATAAAGTACCTTGGCTTAGCATAGTCAAGGAAGATACACTGGTAATGAACTTCATCTATTTTTACAAATTAATCTGACATAAGGAAGATTTAGGATACGTACCAAGAGTCCTGCTGCCCCTGTTGGCCTGCTGCCTAGTAGGCTTGGGTAGTCTGCCTGCTTTGTTACATATGGTATCCCCTGACTTGAGGAGCCTCCTCTTGGTTTGTCTCCTAACAAACTAGTTGGTCGTCTCCCATCTGAGTTAGAGAAGGAGGATACCCCTGGGGGTGTTGACAGGAGGGGATGGGGTGAGCTGGATTTACCTGCTGGAGTGGATAACAGACTTTGAGAACTAGCTCCTGGTGTGGCCAGAAGACCCTGTGAGCTTCCACCATGAGTCGATAATGGATTAACCGACATGTTTCTACTAGGTTGCCCTCCTTGCCAACTACGTGGTTGTGAATTACGACCTTGTGGTGTGCCAAGGAGGGAGGATTTGTCTTTTTGATGGCCTGATGACTGAAAGTCGTCGTTTCTGTAGCCATCGTTGCTGTTGTATGATCCATAGTTACCATTGCCCTTGTATTGTCTGTATGTATCACTGTCTACACCATTATCACTGTTGTAGTCGTCACTCTTCCCACTCACATAGCTATCGTAGTTATTGTAACCGTTGTTACCACCTGTCATGCCCTGGTAACCAGTGTTTGTTGCCGCAGCATAAGCCATAGCCTTGGCAGCCATATTCTCATACTCCGGATCTGCAACACTCTGAAAAAGAATGATATTTCTATCATAACCACTCATGATCATTTACAGGGTGGTAGTTACAAATAGTCATTAAAACAATTCTACTGTGTTGTCCTCTGTCCTCGTATATACAGTGTTATTATTTGTAGGCTTTACTCTGACAAGAGGCCCATGGGCCTTAAGGTTCACCTGATTCTTTAACATTTAACTATCTTCTATGTATTTACAATGCATTTCTAAACAGTTCCTGTATAAATAGTAGTAAAGTTTCGCCCCTCCTCATAATTCTAACCAATTTCGAATCATTTCCATTAAAATGTGATTTTCCTACATAAACTAGAGTAAAGTTTAACACCTCTCCAGGGAGAAACATAAAACCTAGGGGGCCATGAAATCTACAATTTTGATAAATTACCTAAGATCTTTCCGTCCATGAAATGTATTTGATGGATTGATTTTGAGAAGTTTTTTGAAATTCCAGTCAATTTGGCCCAAAACATGGAATTTACATCCAGAAAATGATCTCAGATATATTATTGATCTGACGGTCGCTTTTATATGCTTAAACTACGGTGTATGTTTTTCTTCGCTTTGCAAAATTTACTTCCATGACATTGATTCGACCTTTACTGATTTCCTTCCATGACTCGATTATCTGACTTACAGGAGTGTTGTCCTGATGTTGGTAGTAGTCATAGCTCTTATCATAGCTGGTACTGCCCGATCGAGACAACAGACTGGAGTTACCCTGAAAATAACAGTCAATGTTACAGTATTACTACATTAATAAAGAAACACTTGTCAATAGTTCATATACCTAGTCCAGTGAAATGGTCAGCTTCAGTGATTGATACATTAAGCCCCTTGTCTCCTTCCTCTGACAAATACAACACCTGTGCATTATTGAAATTTCAGACCATTTGATAAAATTGTATCTATTCAAAACTAAATATCTAATCAAATGAATTTTCCATCTTGTAAACAGGCTCTCATATAAACTGTAACATTAAATTGATAGTAAATTGGCTGATATAAAGTATGAGAGATGGTATCATTGCCACATGTTTCTTCCCTGACCTCTGAGTTAATACTGAATTAACAAGATTCTACCCTGACCTGTGAGTTGATGCTAGAGTAACAAGTTTCTACCCTGACCTGTGAGTTGATGCTAGAGTAACAAGTTTCTACCCTGACCTGTGAGTTGATGCTAGAGTAACAAGTTTCTACCCTGACCTGTGAGTTGATGCTAGAGTAACAAGTTCCTACCCTGACCTGTGAGTTGATGCTAGAGTAACAAGTTTCTACCCTGACCTGTGAGTTGAAGCTAGAGTAACAAGTTTCTACCCTGACCTGTGAGTTGATGCTATAGTAACAAGTTTCTACCCTGACCTGTGAGTTGATGCTAGAGTAACAAGTTTCTACCCTGACCTGTGAGTTGATGCTAGAGTAACAAGTTTCTACCCTGACCTGTGAGTTGAAGCTAGAGTAACAAGTTTCTACCCTGACCTGTGAGTTGATGCTAGAGTAACAAGTTTCTACCCTGACCTGTGAGTTGAAGCTAGAGTAACAAGTTTCTACCCTGACCTGTGAGTTGAAGCTAGAGTAACAAGTTTCTACCCTGACCTGTGAGTTGATGCTAGAGTAACAAGTTTCTACCCTGACCTGTGAGTTGAAGCTGGAGTCAGCCTGGCCTGAGTTAAAACTGCTGTCACTGTAGTTATTGTCAAAGGAACCGTGTCTACTATAGCCGCTGTAGCCACCGTAGCCAGAGTCATCTCTGCTGGAGTTATCTCCCTGTCAACACAACAACAATATTCAATTATACATCTCTGCTGGAGTTATCTCCCTGTCAACACAACAACAATATAATAAATTTGAAATTTCAATTATACATGTCACTGTGAGTATAATATAATAATGTAACATGATACTGAGTCACTGAAGAAAAGTCAAACAGTCAACTTACCCCTCTGGTACTATAGCTCTGATCATCATAAGTCTTCCTCTTGTAGTCACTCTGAAGATAAACAATATGATCATTAAACATACATTGTATGTATCAACTACATGTAATTAAAAGAAACAAAATTCAACTTTCACCCTGTTTCACATATAGGTTTCCTAAAACAACATAGGTTGAATCAAAATTAAAACAGCTGCATCATTCCCAGGTTCTACTTGGAAACCAAAGCTATCATCTAAACAGAATCTAGTTTGTTTGATCATACTGTTAGGTTCTATGACTTGGTGCCTATCAAAGTGAAAATCACAAAGGACAATCCAAAGATTACAAGCATGTATAAATATTTTACTATTACACTCTACTGTATTCAAGTCCTTATATATTTATTATTGACTTTTATCACATGTTGTATATGTTGTTGACTATCTGGGTGTACCTGGTATTTTCCAGAGTAGTTGTCCTGGGGTACTCGGTAGTCTGACCCTCGTCCTGGCTCTGGTAACAGTCCATCTCCTATCCCGGGTAACCTCTTTGGTACTAGAGATGGTGGTTCCCCCAGTAGAGACTTTATGCCTTTGCTAGTCTGATTATTAGGCCGAGTTTTACCACCCTGACTGGGTCTGTTGTGACTATCACCAGATCCACCTGTACTTTGACCATAGTTGTCAGCTAATGGTCCATCCCCAATCAGACTGTTAGGTCCACTTTGACCATACCCAGATTGTCTATACCCACCCTGATTATATCTGGGTTGTCCACCACGTCCAGACAAACCCTGACCACCATGACTAGAAAATTTGCCATCCAAAAGGCTAGGCATTTCATTTGATTGCGATATCTTCTTCTGACCAGCAAGCATCTGTATATTATTCATGAAATTCTGTGACATTTTCATTTTGTCCATCCTCGGAGCCTCTCCTAAAAGTCCTCCAGGAGACCTAGACTTGACCATGTCTCCATCAAAATGACCTCTTGAAGGTATCAGTGGAGGTGGCATTGGCTTGGCCTCTGTTTTCATCAGAGGTTTGATGCTAGTGTTTATTTGTTGCCTAAACTGTACAGAGGATGAGAGCTGGCCTAGATTGGTAAGCCAGCTCAGGTTGAGATTTTGTATGTTAACAGCTAGTGATTGTAATAATGGAGATGTGGAGTTCTCCTCAGACTTGGATGGTCCAGTGATGCCACCTGGTGGAGAGTTTGTGGATGCGGGTGACAATTGAGACATCAGGTTCTGCAGTATGATGTTAGCCTGAGCAGAGACAGGGTCCCCAAGTATTGAAGGCTTTTCACCCTGTTAACAATAACATTGACAATATTACCATGACCAGCAATAAAAATATGCTCATAAGAATGTGCAACTTAATTTAATCAAGTGACAATTAGCCAAAATGGAACCTTGTAACATAGAAAGTAAAATACCAGATCAACAAATGTGGAGTATTCAAATTTTACGAAGTTTTGAAGGAAAATAAAAACACTTCAATTACCATCTGGAATACAAAAACAATTTTAAAGGGTCAAGGTTGGTTGGTTACTTGTATTTTGCTTAATGTTTGACAAGCAGAAGACTAAATGGAAACTTTGTATTATGAACCCGGAAACAATATATATCTAATCCTTGTTTGTGCATCAACTTACTGATTGCTGGTTACCAAGCAATGGAAGCAGGTTCAAGGGACCAACCACCTGGAAAATAGCAAATCTCTGTCAAAGTTTATCATTTCCAGACGTGATCACTAGAGAGTGAAAATAATATATCCTCCAAATGATTTTTATTTCTCAGAATGGACTTATAAAAGAAACAGTTACAAACTCATTATTGGTTAGGTAGGCAAATGGATAAACAAGCTATCTTTTACTTACACCCAGAACAGTTTTGTACTCTGAAGAAAAAATATATGAAATAGTCTGTTCGTACAATAACATCATTCAAGGACAGCAAAAACTATGTAGATGGTATTGATTGTAAGGTCATCACACATGCATGTATATTTCAATTACAGATCACTGATGCCACTGACATGACCAAGTACATTGAGTACAGAGAAAGAGCTGTAGAATATTTATGGATTGTCCTCCTCACCTGGTTCTGATTCTGGGCCCGAGTCTGTGTCTGTAGAGCCAGGAGTATAATCAGACCGAGCTGCATGTTCGGGTTCATTAGTGGACTCATGCCTATAGATGGTGCTGGGCCTAGTAAACCTACAGGTATAAAAATCAACATGTCACAAGTAAACCTACAGGTATACAAGTCAACATATTTGGATATTCTTTTAAATTTGTATTGGAAAAAAAAAAGATGATAATGAATACTATGATTCTGTGGAGTTATATCTTACAAAGTCTTAAAAGTAAATCTGAAGAAAATATATATATCCTTGTTTAACTTAGTAGCTTTTCCACCTCTACCAGTTTTTTCAGTGTTTTTTTTAATACATACCTGGTTTTGCTGATTTTAAGTTCATTTGGGTGACGTAGGTCTGCTGAAGTTGGTGAAGGGCTGTCTTGAATTGTGGCATCACTGTAATAGTCATATCAAAAATTTTAATGAGACAGTTAGCTTTTAAATACAACATAATAAATCATAACCAATCACATCATAATTAATGTATATAATATATGCAAAGAGAAAAAAATTGGTTGCTTTTGTTTCATTTTGGGTTTTTTTTGTTTTTGTTTTCGTTTCCAAAATGAGAAGGCAGGTAGGATTCCTATCATTTCCTAGCTATTCTGTATTTAAATTTGGCATTTGACAAATGAACCATCAGACAGGAATAAAGAAAGAGGAAATGGTTGTTTTGTTTTATTAGTATTTTAATTTCCAAACTTAAATTCCCCATGATTCTGTGGTTATTCTGAAGACAATGTGAGACTTACACTGTGGATGCTGGTCACAGAGATCCATTACCAGTGGATGGTTAAGGACTGAAGGGTTGGGGAATATAGGGTCTGGCAGCAAACTCGGCTTGGCTGACGACACCTCATCCTGAATAGAGGAGGTATAATATCGGAAACATTATGTAATTATCCCAATCTAAGATTTCCAAGATTTCAATGTTTAACTTTTCAATATCAATGTTTAAGCAAAGTTATTGATTATAAAAACAATACCACAATATACAGTAAAACAAAATAAGAGCTGAAGATCTAAAATTAAATTAATCAAAAATTTGCTGTTTTCAGTTGTAATAAGTAGAGATACTGTATAAAGAGTATTTTTGTATTTTTGTTACTTGGAACCTTAATCGGCAATATAGCAATGCCATTTCTTAATCATTCCCTGGAACTTTTATTATAATAGATGTTTTTGTACTTGATATTGAAGAGTGCTTTCATATGTACACATATAATGTGCAATCTATACACATGATTGAACTTACAAACTTAACCAGCAGTCTGCTACAGATGTCAACTGCCGACTTGCCCGGTATACAATAGGTGACCCTCAGTGCTGCCTCCTGCAGTTTGTATCCGGTCAACGCTGTCTGTGTAATCTGTGCATCCTTTGAGTCCGCATACTCTATAATACCATAGCCGATGGGTTCCCCTTCCTTCAGTACCACCTGTATGAAGGGAGATCAATATGTAGATTTGGCTTAATGTATCACAAAACTAGAATCATGGGCTTTTATATACAAAGATCAACAAGAACAGTATCTAGTACATGCATTGCTGGAGCATGATAGGCCAGTCACTGGGAAAGTGACTACAGGAAAATGTATCATCATTGACAGGCGTATAAAAACCCGATATATGTTGAACATAATTGCTTCATGGGAAAATGTATCATCATTGAGAGGCGTATAAAAACCCCTAATATATGTTGAATATAATTGTTTCTTGTTGAAAAAAAACTAAGAGGAATTGAATTTTCTACACAATGTCTACATTTGGCAATAAAAGGGGCATAACTCTTGTAAAAATAATCACAAAATTCCATAAAACACAATACCTGAGTATTTCACGATATCAGTGATTTTATATTTCCTACATGAGTGACCTGTATTTTCACACACAGAAACGTTTCTACTGAAAGAATTGTTCTGTTTAATTGAGCTCACCTGGCAATATATGGGGCTAGCATGGCGACTGAATATTTCCCTGAAGTGGGAATTGTCTTTGTAATCCAAGGGGAGATTATCTACCAGGAGACAACGCGAGTGGAGGTGTTGGTAGGTAGAGCCAGTTTGTTGACTGATCACATCACAGTTAATTTTGTTCCCTTGTACCTCTCTCCAGTCCAGCTCTGCAGCTATCTGTTTAGTTTTCTCAAGACTGGTGTCAAACTCCACCAGCCCATAACCTTTACTTTGACCTGAAGGAACACAACAAAAGAATGTTTCTACCTTATCTAAACAATCCTCAGTCTTAATAATATTGAGATTTCAAAAGGATCAAAATCTCATACATCTGTTACCGTAACCTCAGACTTGAAACCTCCAAGTTAAAATATAAATTTACAAAAATCAATGGTAAATTTACAAAAATCAATGGTATAGTTAATCATTACATGATCCTGGTACAAAAGTATTATGTAACACAGTATACAATAACATATAATTGAATTCAAAATAACTATACTTGGATTTTACTGCCCAGTACTGGAATTTTTTGTCTCAATTAATTATAAACTGACTTTTAATTATGATGGAGTACATGCTTAATGTATACCTAGGGACTTGGCATTATTTTTGAGTTTTCTAATCAAACCATGTCCCTGCTTTTACAATAATCCTATATATTACAACTCATAACAACCATAACTCACCTGTGTCATCAGCTCTAAACATAAAGCACTTTTGAGTAGCACCGAGGGGATAAACCATTGTACTGAGTTCTTTATCCGTAAAATCAAGAGGAAGGTGTGCTAGACACAACAGACGGTCTGTTGCCAAGATACATATAGAAATTGTGTGGTCCAGCATTCTTGCCTGGTTCAGTTCTTCAAAGATACTCTCTGCATCTTCTCCATTTTTCAAAGTAACAACAGCTGTGAACAAAAACCAAAACAAAAACTAGAAAATGTTTGTAGGACATAAATGCCCCTGCAGCCACTTCACACCCTGAAACAGTCTGGTGAGGATCGCATCTATTAAAATCTATCAGAGTATCAGTGCGTGAGTGGCCCCAATTTTGATCCCTGGTTGGTGAAACCTGAACTTGTACATGAGAGGATGGTTGTGAATAACTGTATAAAATTTTTGATAATGTTATTAATGAAGTCTGTTGAGCATGGACTTCAAATATTAAATCTATTTATATTAACAGTGACCTAAATTTTGACCTCAAGTAGTTGAAATGCGAATATGTACAAGAAATAATGGTTGTAAGTACATATAAGTTTCAGGACAATTGGATCCTTAATAAAGACCAGGTGCTTGAAAATCGTACAAAAGATGGTTGCGAGTATTTGTATGAAGTTTCAGGACAATTTGATCATTAAAGTGATGTTAGCAGAGCAAGGACATCAAAAATCTATTTATAGAACCAGTGACCTCATCTTTGACCCCACGTGGTTGACACAAACTTGTACAAGAGATTATGGCTGTGAGCAATTGTAATAGGTTTCAGGACAACTGAATTCATGGTTTGGTTATCTCTATATCCCCTTGCCGAATCGTTGTTTTGGGATAGCAAGCATGTCTTACAGCTTCAAATTCTTATCACTGGATTACATCTTCTGATCATAGCCTAGATAAGATTAAGAGACATAAAATCTGGGTTTTCTCCAGGTACTCTGGTTTCCTACCATATCATTTAGACACCCTGCTGCTTGCTTCTATTTGGACAACAAGTGTGATTTAGATTTATATAATTTATATAACTTGTTTCATAATTTATTCATGAAAAATAATAAGAGGTTATTTTAAAGAGTCCTGGGACATCAACCTTATTAATATCAAATATCTCATTACACAACGTTATACTGTCCTCTAGCCGAGACTTTAAAAATGGTAGTTTCTACTTCTGCTTAGCGCTCAGCATTTTGGGAGTGGGACAACTGGTTTGCCTGTTGTCAGTATAATGTGACCGGATGGGGTGTCTTCAGCAGTATACACTATAAATCGGCAAAAGTTCCGGACTATCACAAGGATACTTAACATGATCATACTGCAGCCTCCCAAAATATGCATATGTACTCACCACATGCATGCATTTCGCACGCATGAGAGGCCGTCCTTAAATGACCTCAGCTGTTGATAGGATGTTAAACAAATAAAATCAAACCAAACCAAACATATACCATAATGTGGTGAAATGAGATTTGATCTTAATTACATTGCTGGGTTATGAACTGTTTGGTTTGTTTTTGTTTAACGTCCTATTAACAGCCAGGGTCATTTAAGGACGTGCCAGGTTTTGGTGGTGGAGGAAAGCCGGAGTACCCGGAGAAAAACCACCGGCCTACGGTCAGTACCTGGCAACTGCCCCACGTAGGTTTCGAACTCGCAACCCAGAGGTGGAGGGCTAGTGATAAAGTGTCGGGACACCTTAACCACTCGGCCACCGCGGCCGAACTGATTATCAATTTCAACTACAAGGTAGATATCATAAAGTACATACCTTCCTTTTCTTTGCTGTTCAAACTGATTTCTTCCAGTTCATATTCACCTAGGAATAGATCAACCTCCTGAAATTAAACAAAACATTTGTATACTGGTAGAATCATATATGTGAGGCAATCTGTCAGCCCAAGATATTGAAGCAATTACTGTAAGTTACATGGGAATTTGCACTGGCAATGTAGTGTTTGCAGCAAGGTGACAAATTGAACTGAGGGAAATGTAGTCAAATCTTGGAACCAAAATTTCAACTGAGTTACCTGACAACCCAGGTCAGCTATACACAGTTGTACTACCGGCTACATTACACTCATGCAAAACCTGGAATAATTAATCTCCAAAACTTGGTGAAACTTTAGAGGTAACCCAAAGATATTTTGTGAGATTTAATCTTAACTTTCATTTAACTTACCCAGTAGATTTTATAATTTCATCTTTTGGCCGATCAGTTCAGGTGAAAATAGACAAATACAAAATGTTTTTTTTTAAAGATTGTGCAAAGCCAAAATCTGACTATATCCACAAGGAATTTTTAATTACCTTCTTGCATGTATTTCCAATGAAAATACAATCTGTTCAAACTCAGTTACATCTAATTTAATGAATATTGCTTTTCTTTGTATACATTTTTTGTGTTATATATAAAAGTGATGTTTCTTTAAATAATTAATATTCATGTATGGAGGAAACAAAGATTGATTATTCGCCCTCTGATATCAGATTATTGGGGTGTCATAAAAGCAATCCTCTGAACTCAAAAGACACATTTGTGCATAGGCAAGATGGACTACGTCACAGAGACTAGGTACTTTCAAACAGTAACCAAGGTATGGGGATAGTAGATAATATAATCTCTAATATTTGTCATCACGTTTTTACACAACACATATATCATGCTATCCGTACCAGTATACAGTGTAATCCTTTGGTCCACACATTATGTTAAATCAAATTAAAATTGACAACAAACTAGAAAACATAATTTTGTTTGCAAACTTCTGTAAGAATCCGCTATGCGGATTCATACAGTTTGCAAACAAAATTTGTTTCATACCCTGATGAAACTAAAAAAAAATGACGTCAATGCTTAAATGTGAAGAACTCCAAATATACTTTATAACAATTGTCCAACACCATAGTTTTTTTCTATTTTCTTTTTTAAGAAATTCAATGACTTTTTTCAAACGTAACTATACATGATACCGTACACGAATTTGTGATTTCACAAGGTTTTTGTCTAGTTTTGATGCAGTGGACGTCAAGTAAATGTGTTGTAAATTTGCAAATATTACAAACTATGCAGTAAAGTTGAGAATGCGAATATGAACATCAAAACATATAAAAACAAATCTTCATTAAATCACCATTAAACAACAATAAAACATAAATACTGTTACTAAATATAAGGACGTGTCCATTGTTCTATCTGTTTCGCGAAAACATTCTGTTTTAGAATAGAAATCATATTTTTGGTATCTATACAAATCTACAAAACTAGTAAACCATGAAAGGTGGTAAAAATACCACATTATAATGACTATTTTCAATTACTTTGTGAATTTTAAATTCAAAATCAAAATTGTTACCTCGTTGGTTGTGACAGGGATGTTTTTTATTGCTAATTTTCTACCCAAATGAAATTGTTTTCGGCTTTCACTCAGCAAATCTAAATTGAGACAACTGCTAGGTGAGCTTTGACTTAATTCCGTGTCTGCCATAGCTGAATGGTTAGAATGATCATTCAAATTTGTTTCTGTTCCCTCTGCATCCCTACCATCCATGGTGGTCGCCATTTTGTGTGACGTCTTAAAAATCGAGTCGAAAAGAAGGTCAATCTATCCCGGAAAATGTTATCCTTAACAGAGTAATAATATTGCAAAATATTTTATAACATTTTTTTCAAATTCTCAAATAGTCAAAATTATTATGAATATGTTCTCCGTTTGTTTCAAATAACTTTGTACTAAAAGACTGTCCTAAGATGCAGTTATCTCCCTTTCAATGTTAAATATGTCACTAAAAGTGCAGTCTTGACCGATTGTTTTTCTATGCATTATTTGATGTTTTGATATAAGGAATGAAATTTGGATATCAAGAACACATTTGGATTTTTTTTTTATTTTATTAGGAATTCTAATTTTTGATATCATTTTTGTATATACCAGTCTCTATATATACTAAAAATCCAAAATTTATTTTTGATATCAGAAAAAGATTTTGATATCACGAAAAAAGTAGGACAATGCTTGTGACTGTCCATATTATTTTTCTATCTCAAGAATTCGATATTTAGCATATTACTCATTAACAACAAAACGTGGTGATAAAGTACATGCCTGTGGCTGTGTTTATTTTCTATTTCGTTTAGGATGTTGAGATAAGACAATTTTACAAAGACTGCGATCGACTTCAAAAAATGAAATATTATTCCATCAAGAAAGGTCCAATAAATGTTAACAATATTATATAGTGGTCATATCTTGTATGTTTGTACTAAAAACAAATGTATTTTGAGATCAAACTACAGCAGTACACTGCATAAGTCAATTTTGAATAATATTGTTTTGTTTTGTTAGATATATAAATATTTGTGCCAAGATATCTTGTAACGAGCAATATCTGATATGCATGTTGTTTATTAAACAAATCTACATATTGAAATTGAACTGAATGATATCTCTCTTGTTTCTTACTAAATATACTGATACTCTACCGTTGTAATCCGGAAATACTCTACCGTTGTTTGTAATGTCGTTTTCTCGATTCTCTCGTTTAGTTTGCATTGAAGCAGAGGTTCGATAAGGGTAATTCGAAGATTAATTTTTAAGTAATAAAGTAGTCTCACTGAGTAAATTAATTAACTTATCTTATTTGAAATATCTAAAATAATTTTAAGGAAAAGATGTTACCTACTTTGTTACTTTCTCATAAAACCATCAATATTATCAAATGTCGAACCTAGAGCGCCCCTCAATAGTGTCGAACGAACAGGTACCCAGAATGCAACAGAAAGTTTACAAGAGAGAGTTCTCGCTGAGCTTGAAAACGAGAGCTGTGTAGGATGAAACCCGGGACTTATGTGAGACAATGTAGCGTTTAAACTCGATGTCATGGTACTGATGGAGTGGATTGTTATAAAGAATGTAAGAAATTTATCAAATAACAAAGTCAGAAGATTGCAATGTTTAACTTCACAAAGCATAATGTATTTATCACTAAAGGGAATTGCACTTGTACGTTCCCGCAATAGTGTTATTCATTAGATCTATAGTTCATCTAGTGAGTATGTCAAGTTACACATGCATTCGAAATTGTTTCCTTGCTTGAAATGCATAATAAAGTCAATTTATTAAGATAGAATGAATGTGTTCTAGGAATCCAATCTTATGACTTTCTATTACTTCAGTACTATAGAAATCTAATGAAGAAATGATACAACTGGGTTTTCAATGTTTTGTAGAAACCACACACAGGAAGGTATCACTTCATGTCCTGTGGTCGCGTGTGTCACTGCAAGGATGTGAAATGTCGCTGGGAAACACTTAACACTGAATCATGACATTGGTTGGCAACATGACCACCATACGACCATTAAGACGGTCGAAAACCATTGCTGTGTCCGACTTCCAATCGGCCAGACGGTTTGATGACCAGGAAAATAAAGAAAATTCTCCATCAAAAGAAATGAAGACAAGAACACCTGGGCCATCTTGTCAGGCTCTGCGCCATGCTGTATCATCACTTACCAGATTGGATGACTTTAATTTGGAGAAAATTGGCTGTGGATTTTTCGCAGAAGTCTTCAAGGTATAAACATTTGTGATAATGGGCTATAAAATTGTTGCTGTGTATACTTGTCTAATATCATGTGTTTACTAGTTTTTCAAATTGATATTTGTTGGTCAATGCATTTTTGAAAATTATATCTGAATATCAAATTCAGGTATGTGATCTGAAGAATTAAAGAAAAGTCATGGTGATTAAACATAGTACACAGAAATATAGTTTCTCATCAGTCAAAATATAAAATCATATAAAAGCTACTCAAGCTTTATTTCATTCTGCTTAGGTCAGCGCATGCCAAGTGGTTAAGGTGTCCCAACACTTAATCACTAGCCCTTGATCTATCTCTGCGTTGTGAGTTCGAAACCTACGCAGGGCAGTTGCCAGGTACTGACTGCAGGCCGGTGTTTTTTCTCCGGGTACTCGGGCTTTCCTCCACCTCCAAAACCTGGCACGTCCTTAAATGAAACGAATCTATTTTTTTTCCATTTGTCTGTAAAACCTACACAACTGACTTGAATAACTTTTGACCCATTGATAGTGATATACCAGCTTTCTCATCGCCATTTTGTTTCTGGATGTAATAAGAAAAAAAATTCTTATATATATATATATAATTAAAACCTAAGATTTTTCATCATCAAAATAGGAAGTGTTGGCAAGTACGTATCTTGATGATACAATTTACCCATTTATGTATCAGGATTTATGTTTGGTTTATAATCATTAAAGTTTTATGTCATTATGATTGGCTAATGTCACAAGGTTATCTTATACTTCATGTATAGTAATTATAGGTCTGCTTTCCACCCGATGCAACTGTACATCATAGGACTGTCCATGTCCAAGTGACATTTCATTCTCATCACACTTTTAAGTAGCTCTGGAGTGGCCATATCAATATTCCGTATTTATCATGAGTGGACATTCATATAACGATGAAATGCTGAGTCTGGGTTCATGAGTAAACTCTATTATTCTAAATTCTATACTGTAGTACTATCTTGGCTGTTACCTCTAATCATTTTGTTACATTGTCATTATGACATTATCTATTCTGTGTCTCCATTGTCAGTGTACTATTTTCTTTTGTACACTGTTATTACCAGCTGATCATTAATGTACACTGCTGTCATCTGAGAGACTTTTGTTGTATAAACTTCTCTGACTGTTGTGTGACCCTTCATCAGTCCCTTCATCAGTGTAAATGTTTGTTGTAACCTTGTAGGTGTTGTGTGACCCTTCATTAGTCAGACTTTTGTTGTATAAACTTCTCTGACTGTTGTGGGACCCTTCATTAGTCAGACTTTTGTTGTATAAACTTCTCTGACTGTTGTGTGACCCTTCATTAGTGAGACTTTTGTTGTATAAACTTCTCTGACTGTTGTGTGACGTACCCTTCATTAGTCAGACTTTTGTTGTATAAACTTCTCTGACTGTTGTGTGACCTTCATTAGTCAGACTTTTGTTGTATAAACTTCTCTGACTGTTGTGTGACCTTCATTAGTCAGACTTTTGTTGTATAAACTTCTCTGACTGTTGTGTGACCCTTCATTAGTCAGACTTTTGTTGTATAAACTTCTCTGACTGTTGTGTGACCCTTCATCAGTCCCTTCATCAGTGTAAATGTTTGTTGTAACCTTGTAGGTGTTGTGTGACCCTTCATTAGTGAGACTTGTTGTATAAACTTCTCTGACTGTTGTGTGACCCTTCATTAGTGAGACTTTTGTTGTATAAACTTCTCTGACTGTTGTGTGACCCTTCATTAGTGAGACTTTTGTTGTATAAACTTCTCTGACTGTTGTGTGACCCTTCATTAGTCAGACTTTTGTTGTATAAACTTCTCTGACTGTTGTGTGACCCTTCATTAGTCAGACTTTTGTTGTATAAACTTCTCTGACTGTTGTGTGACCCTTCATTAGTCAGACTTTTGTTGTAACAACGTTTGTTGTAACCTTGTAGGTGTTGTGTGGCCTCACCAATATCTGCGGTCATTATAAGTCTAGCGGTTAGGTATATTGTTTATATTATATACAGTGCATTCCGCTTAATCGGGTTGCCTATTTGCGGGGACTTTTTACCCGATTAACCGACTTACCCGATAAGCCGAAATGCACGTCGCCATCTTGGATTTGGTCCGTAATGGTAGTCAGACTTGGGTCGATTTTGGATGAAAATATTTGCGTTATTATTGTTAATAAACGGTGTTTTTGTTTGTGCTTTTACTGATGTCAAATTGTCAGATTACTATTACTAATTGTATAAAAATGTGTGTATTAAAATAACAAAACCTTAATGATTTTCTTATTCGCGGCACAGTACAATCGTAGCACCTCAAATCGGAGGGTCATACATCCCTGTTTCATCCGTGTGTTCCTAATTTGACATACGATCTAAGGACTCGCCGACAATTACATCTAAAATCATTTATGTTTATCATAGAGACATTCTTATGTTCGCTTTGAAGTTTAAAATATTCCATATTATTTCCAATTACCAAAGCACAGAGATCGGAGAAACCGAGTTTATTTAGGTCGTTTCCTGTGGTATAAATTTATACGAACTTGACACTGGCAGTCACTGATAAAACAACACGAAATCCAATGTAATGTTTTTATTAACCAGTTCTAATCCTAACCTGAATAGGAATTATGAGCTAACGTCGGGCGTCTGTCCTTTTACTGCTCGCTACTGATTTTTAACTCACCTGTGTATCGGTGTCGTCACATTTCCCCGTGGCGAACCCCTCACTTTGGATTCGCCACATACAGTAAGCGGTGATATCAATCGATCTGTAGCAATATCAGACCCAGGTAAAAACCTATTGTTTTGGTTTTTGCTTCGAAGATTTTACATCCCAGACGTAAAAGTTTAATTGTCTAGTCCCTTAATTATGCTTTTAAAACCCCATTACGTTTTGCCTGCTGCTGACTCTAAAAATAACATTTAATTTTACCCACAATTCTTAGTCGACTTCCTGTTGGGGAAAAACCACACGAGGCAGAATCAACAACAACACAGTTCTGAACATGACAAAACCCCGACATAACATTACCGTTTAATGTAATATTTAACTGTTTTTTGACATTTGAACCATCAAAATTACACTATTTGTTGATAAATGTCTAAAACTTAAAGAAATACGCGATGACTTTCGTGAAAATCGGAGCATTTCTATTTTTTGTCCCGATTGTTCTATTCGAATAACCGAAAAATACGACTTTTCCAACCCAATTAAACGAATTTTTTTAACATGATTTAAGAGAAAATGGTTTTGGTTTTTAAAATTTTACCCAATTAAACGAAATACCCGATTAAGCGTTACCCGATTAAGTGGAATGCACTGTATATACTAATCAAACACTGTCTGAAGACGCATAAATAGTAACAATTTGCTCACGAACCACAATAATATCATATCTTCTGCTGTCATCATTCGATTGATATAGATCTTGGTTCATCTATAAAAATGACAATTTATAGTGCTCGTTTGCCAATATTATTGATGCCATGTTGATTCACCTTTGGTTAGCACTAACACAGAGAGCTACTGTTTCCTTATGTAATTGTCATTTACCTAAAAAGATATGATTATGTTTGTTGATGAGTTGGTGGCTGTGACAGCGAGGTCACTGTTTGTGATGTTACTGCTCTGTCTGAGGCTGGTAGCCAGGTACATTGTATAATGTACTGTAGCTGGCCGTGCTGGCTGCCGTACGCCCACACATATTTTTACCTCTTCTGTACCTTTTATTGCTATAATACAACATTCTTACATCTTTTAATCAAATTAATTGTTATCACTAACTAGAGACCTATATGTTATTTGTTTCTTTCTTCTTCTTTTTGTTATTTATTATTTTAGCAAATTATTTTGTCCATTTACTTTTCATGATAAAATAAGATTTTCAGTTTTAAGTTTGAAGAAGCCAGTGTGGTTGTTCTTTGTTAAATTGCAAAGTTTGCATGTTTCCTTTTCAAAGATTTCTAAATACCCAAATATCCTAGATATTGCCTAATCATTACTGTACATGTATGAATTTGTTTTAAGTGGACACTTTTAGCCAGCAAAAACATTGGTTCTGTTTATTGCAAGCATGTTTAAAACTACCATATTATAATATTTATTATATGAAGGTTGGTTCGAATTGTATACTTCTGTATATGATAATTGGCTGAAACATACTGCAAACCAGACGGGGATAGTCATACATGCATACAGTAGCAAAATTTTAGGGCTCATCACCATTTAGTGGTGCTTCACTTCTTTCCTTACAATATAATTGTTATAACAGAAAAAAGTTGATATACATGTTTTTCCATTGGATCAGGGGAAAGGATATTGGCCTTAACCACATTATAAGCTCATAAATAAAGTGATAACTTATTTCAGATTTTGAATTTGTATCAAAGAAACTGCCATCTTGGGGTCACTATGGAAGGTTTAATTGTGCTGGGTATTTTGTAAATGGGATCCTGTTGTGTATGTTTTCTTATCTGTATATGAATTTAGAAATAAGATTGTTTAATACGATAAAACTTAGCTAGACATTAAACAACTAAATACAAGTAGTATCTGTTACTCAGGCAACTTGAGGCAGGTACAGGTCATACAATTACATCCTTCAAAGTTCAGGTGCAAATTTAGGTTACCGTATAATTTTCAAATTTTCAAATTTGTTTGACACATAAAGATGTATCAAAATGTGTTGGCTACAACATTACTGAATTTACATTTTCGGGTAGTTAAAGTGCACATTCATATGATAAATAGTTTATTTTTACTTTTGAGGCATACCCGTTAATTTCATCTGAAATTTCAATTGATCGTCTGTACATACATACTTTATGATCCGGGTATTCATATCTAGGTAATAGGATAGACTCACATGAGTCGGGCCATTTTATAGGACAGCAGGACTACCTAATAAATATTGAAATCTGACTAAAAAATCATTAGTTTATAGTGTTTTGCATGAACACTGTAACTGTATGCGTGGCCGAATTCTGATTTGATGGAAGTATTATGGGTAAAGGATAAAAGATGCACACTCTCACAAGTAAAAGTTCAAAATCAGGTTATTTAAGTGACAAACAATTCTTACAACATATATAAAATACAATACACAATAAAAGATCTCTGTAAAAGTAAGGTATGTCCAGCCATTTCTTCACTTAGACACTGAAAGTAATTGTAAAGTGTAGTCTAAAAAGTAATTGTAAAGTGTAGTCTAAAATACTGTACACTAAAAATATAAGGTAAAGGTCATAAAGCTATACATATTTTTCGTTTCATTCCTTAAAAAAACTCGCTGCTGGAACATAATATACAATGATTATTTTGATTATAGATAGATATTGAATATTAAACCGATCATACATTTATATCTGTTGATGAATGAAAAATATATAAGAAACAAAAATTAATGCATCAACATTTTTAGCTTGTCCAGGGGAGCTGTTGCTATCCCCTAGGTCTGCATGTCTCTGTCAGCATTCATAGACAGCTCGGTTAATGGTTTTATGCAACAGTGTATATGTTGCATCAGACAGGTATTTCACCTGTGTTTTCCTTGCGACATGACTTTACCATTGGTACTAGTACATTTGCAGACTTTGATGACCTTACTATAAATGTGACCTTTGAGTCCTTGTACTCCTACTTTTAAAGAAGTCGGCCAAAATGTATTAACTTTATGTGAAAGGGCCTTCATATTTGACATATGTGTTCCTTGACCTTTCTATTGGTACTATATATACATTTGCAGACCTGCTGACTATGATAATGACCTTTGACCATCTTTTAAAAAAAACTACTATATTATAAACTGGTAGGAACCATCCTTTCCTTTAACTTTCACACTTTAATACTCCGATCAAGAAAGTGTGACATGTATAACAAAGTTTTGGGGTTAGTTTTGTTAATAAATTGAAATTAACAGTTAAAATTGCATTGTACAATTTACCATAATAATAATTTAAATGAAATACCTAAAATCCAGAAAAAAAATGATATTGACAGCATATAAACTCACTGATATCTATATTTGATACATTGGAAAATAGCTAAAGCTTTATCTATATTTAATACATTGGAAAATAGCTAAAGCTTTCAGACATAGCATGTGCTTTTTATTGTGCCTTGTGACAGTTTATTGAGACCTTTATGATTCCAATGTGAACGTACATGATATCTGTGAATGGGCATGTCTGCCAGTCCAGACAAATACACTTTCTCAAGATATATATGATGTGGATTTATACAATGTTGTATGATTAAATGTATAACCTTGTTTAAAAAGATATACGTGTACTGATAAAGTGATGTTTAAGGTAACCATTCTGAGGCACAGTATATCCTGTGCTGGTACTACTAGAGGGGGCTACACTTTTTTAGGACCTCTGTTCTCAGATGGTGGGCTATTCAAATTGTTCTTTATCGGTGGTCCGGAGTCGGGCCATAATTCAGTAATAGCTATTTTTTAAGAAGTACTAGAATGTTAGTTCTTAAACTTCTTATATAGATTCACATAGATTCCCTTTGGTCCCCAGTTTTGCCAATTAATTCAGATTTGAGTCTGATCCAGAAAACAAAATAGCAGACAGACAGCCATCTTTGATTTTGAAGGTTGCTATTGCTATTTCTTGTTTACAAATAAGTTCTTATTGGATCTCTCTTAGATATCATATCTTGTGTCCTTTGTTATCAAATAATAAATGACTAAAAGGAGAAAGAAGGGAAAAGTAAAGAAGAGATGAGCTTTACATTCAATGGTGGTCATGGCAAGATCCCTCTGGGATCAATAAAAAAGGGTGTCCCTTATGTTTTGGACAGTACATATACTGTCCATGTAAACGGCTGTCCCTGTGGACTAGTGTCCATGAAAAGGAATGACTCCCTTCCCTTTTTGACTAGTGTCCATGAAAAGGACTTAAGTCCTTTCCCTGTAGACTTAACCTTGGTGTCCATGAAAAGGGGCGTGTCCTTCCAGGCTCCCTTGTGGACTACCATAAATTCCCCAGACTAAGGTCTTATCCCCTGTTCCCGGATTTGTGCCCTCCTGCAGACCAATGCTCACACTCTACTACCTCCTGGGCTATCTCAAGTTTACCTTACAGATGGAAAATTTGTACTTATGAACTTGACTGAATTTCACAATCGCCTATCAATGTTACTCCCTAAAAACTACTTGTAGGTTTGTTGAGGTTTGCTTAGTGGGGTGACACATACTACAATGTATAACCTAGGTATATACCTGAGGAAATCCATAAATCAACTTACGCCAATATTTACAGTAGTACCATTGACCTATTTGTCTGGTCTATTACATGTCTACCTGAACTCCTATGATGTTATTACAGACATTGTAATTCAGACTGATCTATGTATGGAAACTTTATTATTTTGTCCAATATATAAGTGTCTGATCTGTCCCAGATTTCACTTAGACTAGGATAATGTTGACATTGAGTATATTTATCAGGTCAAAACAAGATTGAGAGGTAAATTGCTAATATAAGCTGCTTGGTTATATCGAAATCAACTCCATTTCTTAAATATGGAGGTTAGTTTGTTTCTCAAAAGCCCATTGTGGATTTGTATCATGAAATGGTCTAGACTCGGCTCATGAGTAGAGCATAGTCGACGTACATCCAATTGAGATCTCCTGATGTACCTTGTTATTTTAGGGTTACCATTTTCTCAGTAATAAAACAAAGTAAGGTTGTGTTTGTAGACAATATCTAGATTGGTAGAGGACCAAAATGCTGTGTAGTGTGCATATATAGCACATTTTTGTCGGGTTTTATGTTCCTGCCAAAAAACCACATGATGAAATGTGAAGGTCAGGTTGGCAACTTCCTGATCAACAATAGACATGTGGCTGGTCCTGTTTTCAGGAAGAGCTACAACTGTTACCTCTGACAATTCAGAACCTGGCATCCACTAGCGGTAACAAACAGTTAGGTCACGCACAACCTATATATCCATGATGGTTTGAATTATTGAATGTTGTAAATGTAGCGAAACTGGACAAGGCTGAATGACTCGCTAGCCAGGTATATTGCTAAAATGGACAGAGCAACCATCCAGAGTACGGAGGTCCTTGGTTCAAGTCTTGGTCTGGTCATTCCATTCTTTTTCTCCTGTAGGCTGTTACATAAGTGTTGGATCATTATTTGCAGTTTGTCCAGATAACAGCAAGAATTACCTTGGGTGTATTGAAGGTGATTTTGATTGCTATTTTGACTTAGAGCATACAAAAATAGGTTTGATATTACTTCAGAGTATTAATTACTGATGTTGATTCAGTTAATTAAACTGCTAGACCTGTTTAGTTAGAGGAGAGTATAAGTTTACAATCAGTTTGCACTCAGTCCCTGTGCCTTACTTTATCTGTGTTACTTTATCTGTGGCCTGTTTAACAGTTTTGTATAGTTGTCACCTATATAACAGCCAGATTGGCAGAGAGACATGGGATCGTATTATCTTAGTAATAGAGTTATGGATATAGTCGGGGATTAGTTATAGAGTTATGGATATAGTCGGGGATTAGTTATAGAGTTATGGATATAGTCGGGGATTAGTTACAGAGTTATGGATATAGTCAGGGATTAGTTATAGAGTTATGGATATAGTCGGGGATTAGTTATAGAGTTATGGATATAGTCGGGGATTAGTTATAGAGTTATGGATATAGTCTGGGATTAGTTATAGAGTTATGGATATAGTCAGGGATTAGTTATAGAGTTATGGATATAGTCAGGGATTAGTTATAGAGTTATGGATATAGTCTGGGATTAGTTATACAGTTATGGATATAGTCTGGGATTAGTTATAGAGTTATGGATATAGTCGGGATTAGTTATAGAGTTATGGATATAGTCGGGGATTAGTTATAGAGTTATGGATATAGTCGGGGATTAGTTATAGAGTTATGGATATAGTCGGGGATTAGTTATAGAGTTATGGATATAGTCGGGGATTAGTTATAGAGTTATGGATATAGTCGGGGATTAGTTATAGAGTTATGGATATAGTCGGGGATTAGTTATAGAGTTATGGATATAGTCGGGGATTAGTTATAGAGTTATGGATATAGTCGGGGATTAGTTATAGAGTTATGGATATAGTCGGGGGATTAGTTATAGAGTTATGGATATAGTCGGGGATTAGTTATAGAGTTATGGATATAGTCAGGGATTAGTTATAGAGTTATGGATATAGTCAGGGGATTAGTTATAGAGTTATGGATAAAGTCAGGGATTAGTTATAGAGTTATGGATATAGTCGGGGATTAGTTATAGAGTTATGGATATAGTCGAGGATTAGTTACAGAGTTATGGATATAGTCAGGGATTAGTTATAGAGTTATGGATATAGTCAGGGGGGATGTCTGTTAGAGAGTTATGGATATAGTCGAGGATTAGTTACAGAGTTATGGATATAGTCAGGGATTAGTTATAGAGTTATGGATATAGTCGGGGATTAGTTATAGAGTTATGGATATAGTCGGGGATTAGTTATAGAGTTATGGATATAGTCGGGGATTAGTTATAGAGTTATGGATATAGTCTGGGATTAGTTATAGAGTTATGGATATAGTCGGGGATTAGTTATAGAGTTATGGATATAGTCGGGGATTAGTTATAGAGTTATGGATATAGTCAGGGATTAGTTATAGAGTTATGGATATAGTCAGGGAATTAGTTCATAGGTTATGGATATAGTCGGGGATTAGTTATAGAGTTATGGATATAGTCGGGATAGTCATAGAGTTATGGATATAGTCGGGGATTAGTTATAGAGTTATTGGATATAGTCGGGATTAGTTATAGAGTTATAGGATATAGTCGGGGGATTAGTTATACTTATAGAGTTATGGATATAGTCGGGGATTAGTTATAGAGTTATGGATATAGTCAGGGATTAGTTATAGAGTTATGGATATAGTGGGGGATTAGTTATAGAGTTATGGATATAGTCGGGGATTAGTTATAGAGTTATGGATATAGTCAGGGATTAGTTATAGAGTTATGGATATAGTCGGGGATTAGTTATAGAGTTATGGATATAGTCTGGGATTAGTTATAGAGTTATGGATATAGTCGGGGATTTGTTATAGAGTTATTGATATAGTCGGAGATTAGTTATACAGTTATGGATATAGTCTGGGATTAGTTATAGAGGTATGGATGTAGTCGGGGTTTAGTTATAGAGTTATGGATATAGTCGGGGATTAGTTATAGAGTTATTGATATAGTCGGGGTTTAGTTATAGTTATTGATATAGTCGGGGATTAGTTATAGAGTTATGGATATAGTCGGGGATTAGTTATAGAGTTATGGATATAGTCGGGGATTTGTTATAGAGTTATGGATATAGTCGAGGATTAGTTATAGAGTTATGGATATAGTCGGGGATTAGTTATAGAGTTATGGATATAGTCGGGGATAAGTTATAGAGTTATGGATATAGTCAGGGATTAGTTATAGAGTTATGGATATAGTCGGGGTTTAATTATAGAGTTATGGATATAGTCTGGGATTAGTTATACAGTTATAGTCAGGGTTTAGTTATAGTTATGGATATAGTCAGGGACTGTGCATTATTCTGGGACACATTTCATACTCTGTTACCTAAACTTATCTTTCATGTACCTTTTTAATTAGATAACAGTGCCAAATGCTGTAATTTCATAGGCATGCTAATTATAAATATCCAGAGTTACCGCCCTTACACCAGGGCCTGTTCGTTTATGCGGACAAACCGGTTCGTCATATGATAAATATAATATTTCAAACATATATCTTGACAGACCTCCAAATGTTAATATAGGCCTTGAAAGTCTTTGTCAAGGCTCGTATGAAAACAATATAAAATCACCAGGTCCGTCTTTATTTCATAAAGGAACAACACCAGTCCAAGTGATCTAACCGGTTGGACCGCAAAAATGAAAACGGCCCATCTTATGAAATGATATACAAGGGAAAGTAACTAAAATGTAATTCTGCTACCACCTATGAAATTAAACCACTGGCTATGATGAGATAGGAACTGGAAAGTTTTAAAGCGTAACATCAAACAGACATAAGGGAGGCCTGACCAAGGAAATAATGGGCAATAATCTATAATACATGAAGCATTCTAGTTGTGAAACTCAGGATACATGCTGGGAGATTTCTATACACACAAAAAATAGGGAAGATGTTGTGAAGGGAAAACCAGAATCTGTTTATGTGATCACCTGGAAGCCATAATTCTCACTGATTACATGTAAAGAAACTGCCAGGAAATCACAGGGAAGATTAAAGATTAAAATACCTCAGAAAGAAGAAGTAAAGTTTACTGTCCAAATAAATCATTGTTCCTAGCTGTCATAGTTCACACAGATCAAGTTCCTCTTATACTCAGGAATACTGAATTTGAAACTTATGGATAAAATAATTGACTATCATGAGATTAGCATTGTGTTTGGTATCTGTTAAGTGTAAAATGTTGTTATAGAAATAATTATTGGAATAATCTAGTGTTCTATTGATTGTGAAATGTTTGACCACATGTGATGTTGTCTGGAGTGATGAAAGTGTGCTTACTTCATTTACACTACGGACACAGCCAGTGTGACAGGAACAAACCTAATATCTATTATGATGTTAAGTATATGAGCTAGTGTTAGAGTGTTTCTCTGTACACTATCATTGAATTTTCCCTTCATAGTACAGTAACACTTGTTATACTGAATCCCAGAGGACCAGAAATTTATTATATTTGAATGTACAGTGCATTCCACTTAATCGGGTAACGCTTAATCGGGTATTTCGTTTAATTGGGTAAAATTTCAAAAACCAAAACCATTTTCTCTTAAATCATGTTAAAAAAATTCTTTTAATTGGGTTGGAAAAGTCGTATTTTTCGGTTATTCGAATAGAACAATCGGGACAAAAAATAGAAATGCTCCGATTTTCACGAAAGTCATCGCGTATTTCTTTAAGTTTTAGACATTTATCAACAAATAGTGTACTTTTGATGGTTCAAATGTCAAAAAACAGTTAAATATTACCTTAAACGGTAATGTTATGTCGGGGTTTTGTCATGTTCAGAACTGTGTTGTTGATTCTGCCTCGTGTGGTTTTTCCCCAACAGGAAGTCGACTAAGAATTGTGGGTAAAATTAAATGTTATTTTTAGAGTCAGCAGCAGGCAAAACGTAATGGGGTTTTAAAAGCATAATTAAGCGACTAGACAATTAAACTTTTACGTCTGGGATGTAAAATCTTCGAAGCAAAAACCAAAACAATAGGTTTTTACCTGGGTCTGATATTGCTACAGATCGATTGATATCACCGCTTACTGTATGTGGCGAATCCAAAGTGAGGGGTTCGCCACGGGGAAATGTGACGACACCAATACACAGGTGAGTTAAAAATCAGTAGCGAGCAGTAAAAGGACAGACGCCCGACGTTAGCTCATAATTCCTATTCAGGTTAGGATTAGAACTGGTTAATAAAAACATTACATTGGATTTCGTGTTGTTTTATCAGTGACTGCCAGTGTCAAGTTCGTATAAATTTATACCACAGGAAACGACCTAAATAAACTCGGTTTCTCCGATCTCTGTGCTTTGGTAATTGGAAATAATATGGAATATTTTAAACTTCAAAGCGAACATAAGAATGTCTCTATGATAAACATAAATGATTTTAGATGTAATTGTCGGCGAGTCCTTAGATCGTATGTCAAATTAGGAACACACGGATGAAACAGGGATGTATGACCCCCCGATTTGAGGTGCTACGATTGTACTGTGCCGCGAATAAGAAAATCATTAAGGTTTTGTTATTTTAATACACACATTTTTATACAATTAGTAATAGTAATCTGACAATTTGACATCAGTAAAAGCACAAACAAAAACACCGTTTATTAACAATAATAACGCAAATATTTTCATCCAAAATCGACCCAAGTCTGACTACCATTACGGACCAATTCCAAGATGGCGACGTGCATTTCGGCTTATCGGGTAAGTCGGTTAATCGGGTAAAAAGTCCCCGCAAATAGGCAACCCGATTAAGCGGAATGCACTGTATTTGAATTTTTTTATAGGATTTTAAGAATAAATAAGTTTGAGCCAAATTTGGAGATTTCAACTTATTTCATTTTAAGCATGAATTTGTATCATGCCTGTTCATCTTCAGAAAGTTTTGCTGTCACTGATATCAAGTCATACCTGTTGTAGGGAGTTCCCTATACATATCATTATGTATACAGTAATACCTGTTGTAGGGAGTTCCCTATACAGATCATTATGTATACAGTAATATATACCTGTTGTAGGGAGTTCCCTATACAGATCATTATGTATAATACCTGTTGTAGGGTGTTCCCTATACAGATCATTATGTATACAGTAATACCTGTTGTAGGGAGTTCCCTATACAGATCATCATGTATACAGTAATACCTGTTGTAGGGAGTTCCCTATACAGATCATTATGTATACAGTAATACCTGTTGTAGGGAGTTCCCTATACAGATCATTATGTATAATACCTGTTGTAGGGAGTTCCTTATACAGATCATTATGTATACAGTTATACCTGTTGTAGAGAGTTCCCTATACAGATCATTATGTAAACAGTAATACCTGTTGTAGGGAGTTCCCTATACAGATCATTATGTATACAGTAATACCTGTTGTAGGGAGTTCCCTATACAGATCATTATGTATACAGTAATACCTGTTTAGGGAGTTCCCTATACAGATCATTATGTATAATACCTGTTGTAGGGAGTTCCCTATACAGATCATTATGTATACAGTAATACCTGTTGTAGGGAGTTCCTTATACAGATCATTATGTATACAGTAATACCTGTTGTAGGGAGTTCCCTATACAGATCATTATGTATACAGTAATACCTGTTTAGGGAGTTCCCTATACAGATCATTATGTATAATACCTGTTGTAGGGAGTTCCCTATACAGATCATTATGTATACAGTAATACCTGTTGTAGGGAGTTCCCTATACAGATCATCATGTATACAGTAATACCTGTTGTAGGGAGTTCCCTATACAGATCATTATGTATACAGTAATACCTGTTGTAGGGAGTTCCCTATACAGATCATTATGTATACAGTAATACCTGTTGTAGGGAGTTCCCTATACAGATCATTATGTATACAGTAATACCTGTGGTAGAGAGTTCCCTATAGAGATCATTATGTATACAGTAATACCAGTACTGTTGTAGGGAGTTCCCTATACAGATCATCACGTGTACCTGTACTGTTGTAGGGAGCTCATGATCACTATACAGATCATTATGTATACAGTAATACTTGTTGTAGGGAGTTCACTATACAGATCATTATGTATACAGTAATACCTGTTGTAGGGAGTTCCCTATACAGATCATTATGTATACAGTAATACTTGTTGTAGGGAGTTCACTATACAGATCATTATGTATACAGTAATACTTGTTGTAGGGAGTTCACTATACAGATCATTATGTATACAGTAATACCTGTTGTAGGGAGTTCCCTATACAGATCATTATGTATACAGTAATACCTGTTGTAGGGAGTTCCCTATACAGATCATTATGTATACAGTAATACTTGTTGTAGGGAGTTCCCTATACAGATCATTATGTATACAGTAATACCTGTTGTAGAGAGTTCCCTATACAGATCATTATGTATACAGTAATACCGGTACTGTTGTAGGGAGTTCCCTATACAGATCATCACGTGTACCTGTACTGTTGTAGAGAGTTCCCTATACAGATCATTATGTATACAGTAATACCGGTACTGTTGTAGGGAGTTCCCTATACAGATCATCACGTGTACCTGTACTGTTGTAGGGAGCTCATGATCACTATACAGATCATTTATGTACAACATAATACAACCTGAAGTGAAGCCAGATTATAGCTACATTATGTAGGCAATGTATTTTTATGTGACCTGTGTTACCTAAGAGAATCCCCTTGAATGTTTTCTTGGCAAGCAAACTATAAGCCCTATTGTTTGTTTGTCTAACAGCACTGGCTGTGTATCACCCTAGGTTTCTGATGGAGGGAATTTCTCCTCCTACACACCAATTAATGGGGCACAGTCAACTCAAGGTCACCAGCTGTAGACAATCTGTACTTACTAATATTGCTGCTCCTCCTCCTCCTGTGATGTAGACCCTCTGACTCGTGGTGCATAGGCTGGTAACCTCATGCATGTAAACACTAAACAGAAGATCTGTCAAGGTCACTGGTACAAACACCATCTAGACGACACTGACTTCTGCTCCTTATTCTATTTAAGCTACATAAAGATACAACAAATTCTAAATGGTGACATTTTGTCTAAGTCTTTTGGAAGAGTTATGTGAACCAGTGTTAAAGCATGTCAAGAGGTTAATTAGCTTTAAATTTAGATAGAAAATATATATTAAAGGCTATCCACTGTCTCTGATCAGGAATATTAAAATTGTCAATAAAAATGAGCTTTATGATTTTGGTCTCTAGGATGTCGGATTCCTAAGGTACAAATTTAAGTAATTATGTGTAGGAATTTTGCTGGGCAATTCTTTCAAATGTTTACTACTCCATTAACTGTGGTGTCAACATCATTGATGCCTTATCCTGGAGCTTCATGAGTTGTAGCTGAATAATTCACACTGGTGTATGTGATGAACACCTTATTAAAACTGCTGTATGACCCTAGGTAAATCTGTTCGTGTTTCACAATCCTGTAATTATGAGTCAGCATCTGGTCCTAATGCCAGGATCCCACATTCTGTAACACAATAGAGGGTATGGTGAGGAATAGCCACAGGTAAAAGTATGTGACAAGTGTATTCTCCATCAGAATTAGGTAAGGAAAACAAGTAACACTTGTTGATGGTCAGTCACGTATGAAAAAAAATACATCTCTCTGTAAATTAGCGTCTGAAAAATCACTCTCTTATTTAATCATCTCTGTCAGACTTAAAAAATGGTACACATCCTAATTGCTTTACACCTACTGGCATGTTCAAGTGGACTGCATTGTTGAAGGCAAATGTTGCCTTATATATAGCTATATATTACATAATCCAAGGTCAAGTAATATTCATTTGATGAACCTTTAAATAATATGTGTATTAAATGTTGATAAAATGTAACTGGAATGCCTTGGCATAAAACAACTGTAATTTGCATTGAAGTTTTACTGTGTCCCCTATAGTGTACTAATGACAGGATACTGTTACAACAGGCTGGGACTCCATCTTTGATGGCTCCATGTTCTGTGTTGTGCATTTTGAAATGGTGGGTGGATGGTATCATTTGTATACTCATCATGTTAACCAAAAGTTGTACATGAAATGTATTACATATCATACCAATATATCATGTTCTATAGTTACACAATAAAAATCTGAAACCAGTGATTACGATTTAATGAAGTGGAATACAACCACATACTCCAAGTGTCTGAGGTTATGGATGCTTGGAAGGTTTCTGTAATAGTGCTTCAGTAATAGTTTTTAAGAAGGTGTTGTCCCAAGTAAATTTAAGGAATGATACAAAACCAACTGTATTGGACAAGTTCACTGGGCTACTTAACTGATATTCATGTTAGCACTCTGAAAGTTATTTTATATTATAAGTTTACCTTGCTTTGTAGAAAACGAAAATTTTGGAAGTTTCTGATATGGAAAATTTTAAGAAATAATTCAGTTGATTTATAAATTATTTATGGAAAAAGTAGATTGTATGTAACTTCACATGCTACACCATGAAATTGGAATATTTCATATTCTTCTGTTACATAAAATGTATTATATGCCATTACAGTGCTGAGAATCCATGCCAGATATATCTAGGTGTATGTATAGGTGTAGATCAGATCTACCTTATGTGAGAAAGTGTGTAATAACAATTATTTAACAACTGTTTGTTCAAAACCCTGCCTGTTATAAACAGCTACCACGTCTGTCAAAGTACGAGTCAGTGCCAGGTTATTGTTTGGGGGTTGGAGGGGATGGAGATGGCACTTCCCATTAGTCCTATTTAAACTTTGACATGTAGCTATAAATTGCATGTAAAGTATAAATAGGAAAGCATTTTTTTAATCCACATCAAGTCCATTAATCTTATACATTTTCCTACCATTGGATTTGCATTGTTACTGATGTGTATAAAAAGTGTGTCCATCTAAATATAAACATTATGTATGTATTATCAGAAAATTATTTAAGAAAATATAATATGATCCATAACTGTAAGCTCATTGTACATTTGAACTGATATGTACTTATAAAACATACAAATTAATAACACTTGTTAAAATATAGACTGTTTTTGTTTTGTGTAGGAGCTTCCTACAATGTTTGTTTTGGAGCCTGAGCTAGTCGGGTCATTGTTCTATAAGTGTTGATAATACCCTAAGGAAACATAAACCTGAGGATCGAGGGTACCTATAGTTACTGTATCTGTACCTATAGTTACTGTATCTGTACCTATAGTTACTGTATCTGTACCTATAGTTACTGTATCTGTACCTATAGTTACTGTATCTGTACCTATAGTTACTGTATCTGTACCTATAGTTACTGTATCTGTACCTATAGTTACTGTATCTGTACCTATAGTTACTGTATCTGTATCTATAGTTACTGTATCTGTACCTATAGTTACTGTATCTGTACCTATAGTTACTGTATCTGTAAGGTAACATATACCAGGAGGTATCTATAGTTACTGTATCTGTATCTATAGTTACTGTATCTGTATCTATAGTTACTGTATCTGTACCTATAGTTACTGTATCTGTAAGATAACATATACCAGGAGGTATCTATAGTTACTGTATCTGTATCTATAGTTACTGTATCTGTATCTATAGTTACTGTATCTGTACCTATAGTTACTGTATCTGTAAGGTAACATATACCAGGAGGTATCTATAGTTACTGTATCTGTACCTATAGTTACTGTATCTGTACCTGTAGTTACTGTATCTGTACCTATAGTTACTGTATCTGTACCTATAGTTACTGTATATCTGTACCTATAGTTACTGTATCTGTACCTATAGTTACTGTATATCTGTACCTATAGTTACTGTATCTGTACCTATAGTTATTGTATCTGTATCTATAGTTACTGTATCTGTAAGGTAACATATACCAGGAGCTCAAGGTATCTATAGTTACTGTATCTGTAGCTATAGTTACTGTTTCTGTAAGGTAACATATACCAGGAGGTACCTATAGTTACTGTATCTGTATCATCAAGAGGATAATGACCTGTCGTAGTAGGTACAGTTTGTGTCAGTATTGCCTGAAAAAATGTACCTCTGTCGACAGTATTCTGATATCTGCAGACATCTCTTGTTGCAAAGTTATGTGCAGGGTAGGTACATTGTACCACGTGCAGTGTTGTTGTTGATTATAAACAAGGTCAATGCCATGTTGTGTACTCTGTCTCAGATTATACTGTTACGGCTAGATTGTTGGTACACTACGTATACTGAATCACAGCAAACTGGCATGGAAAACTGCCTGATCAAGGTAACTCCTCAGGAAGATTCAGATGACTTGAATTATAGATCATTTCTGCATAAGAGTTCCAGAGATTGTTTGGCTATTCAGTTCCGTGTTCTTCATATCCTTATTCCCATTTATTTTACAGGTCATTCAACAGTTATACTTGCTGTAAAATTGAAATTTAATGGCCATTTTTTGTGCCATTTTTTGAACATAAACTTCATGCATGTCATATTGAACCTGAAGCAGGATGAACACATCTAGAATTTATACACTGGTACTTCAGTAATTGATGTTGACAAGGTCATTTGAGTTCAGGCTAATTTTATGTTGTTCCTGAAAATGCTCTGTATAAGTCTGAGTGGCTATATTGGTTCATTTTAGATTCTAATGAACATACGTAAACTAGAAATCTACCAGTTCACTGGATAAAGACCACTCAACACCATTCCCAGCTACTTGTAGCCTTTTTATGAAGACTTTCTGTTTGGCCCTTGACCAGCTGGTCAATACCATAATGATATAGAGAAAGTACTGTCAATGTTGTTCATTGTTATTGTCCTCCTGTGTAGGCTTTCTCCATGGAGGGTTAAGTAAATACATGTATTACCTCAAAGGTCAGTTTCTTTATTATTGTTAGGACATTATATATGTATATCCTATATTGTTATATGTATATTACATGAAAGTGCAAACCCCGACCAAACAATAAGCTATCAAACCCCGACCAAACAATAAACTATCAAACCTAGACCAAACAATAGACTATCATACCCAGACCAAACAATAAACTATCAAACCTAGACCAAACAATAGACTATCATACCCAGACCAAACAATAAACTATCAAACCTAGACCAAACAATAGACTATCAAACCCTGACCAAACAATAAACTATCAAACCTAGACCAAACAATAGACTATCAAACCCAGACCAAACAATAGACTATCAAACCCCGACCAAACAATAAACTATCAAACCTAGACCAAACAATAAACTATCAAACCCAGACCAAACAATAGACTATCAAACCTAGACCAAACAATAAACTATCAAACCTAGACCAAACAATAGACTATCAAACCCAGACCAAACAATAAACTATCAAACCTAGACCAAACAATAGACTATCAAACCCCGACCAAACAATAGACTATCAAACCCTGACCAAACAATAGACTATCAAACCTAGACCAAACAATAAACTATCAAACCCAGACCAAACAATAAACTATCAAACCTAGACCAAACAATAGACTATCAAACCCTGACCAAACAATAGACTATCAAACCCCGACCAAACAATAAACTATCAAACCCTGACCAAACAATAAACTATCAAACCTAGACCAAACAATAGACTATCAAACCTAGACCAAACAATAGACTATCAAACCCTGACCAAACAATAAACTATCAAACCCCGACCAAACAATAGACTATCAAACCCCGACCAAACAATAAACTATCAAACCTAGACCAAACAATAGACTATCATACCCAGACCAAACAATAGACTATCAAACCCCGACCAAACAATAAACTATCAAACCCCGACCAAACAATAAACTATCAAACCCCGACCAAACAATAGACTATCATACCCAGACCAAACAATAGACTATCAAACCCCGACCAAACAATAAACTATCAAACCCCAACCAAACAATAAACTATCAAACCTAGACCAAACAATAGACTATCATACCCAGACCAAACAATAAACTATCAAACCTAGACCAAACAATAAACTATCAAACCCTGACCAAACAATAAACTATCAAACCTAGACCAAACAATAGACTATCATACCCAGACCAAACAATAAACTATCAAACCCCGACCAAACAATAGACTATCATACCCAGACCAAACAATAAACTATCAAACCCCGACCAAACAATAGACTATCATACCCAGACCAAACAATAAACTATCAAACCTAGACCAAACAATAGACTATCAAACCCCGACCAAACAATAGACTATCAAACCTAGACCAAACAATAGACTATCAAACCCTGACCAAACAATAAACTATCAAACCCCGACCAAACAATAGACTATCAAACCTAGACCAAACAATAGACTATCAAACCCTGACCAAACAATAAACTATCAAACCTAGACCAAACAATAGACTATCAAACCCAGACCAAACAATAAACCATCAAACCTAGACCAAACAATAGACTATCAAACCTAGACCAAACAATAGACTATCAACCCCTGACCAAACAATACACTATCAAACCCTGACCAAACAATAGACTATCAACCCCTGACCAAACAATACACTATCAAACCCTGACCAAATAATAGACTATCAAACCCAGACCAAACAATAAACCATCAAACCTAGACCAAACAATAGACTATCAAACCTAGACCAAACAATAGACTATCAACCCCTGACCAAACAATACACTATCAAACCCTGACCAAACAATAGACTATCAACCCCTGACCAAACAATACACTATCAAACCCTGACCAAATAATAGACTATCAAACCTAGACCAAACAATAGACTATCAAACCCAGACCAAACAATAAACCATCAAACCTAGACCAAACAATAGACTATCAAACCTAGACCAAACAATAGACTATCAACCCCTGACCAAACAATACACTATCAAACCCTGACCAAACAATAGACTATCAACCCCTGACCAAACAATAAACTATCAAACCCCGACCAAACAATAGACTATCAAACCCAGACCAAACAATAGACTATCAAACCCAGACCAAACAATAGACTATCAAACCCAGACCAAACAATAGACTATCAAACCCAGACCAAACAATAGACTATCAAACCCAGACCAAACAATAAACTATCAAACCCCGACCAAACAATAGACTATCATACCCAGACCAAACAATAAACTATCAAACCCCGACCAAACAATAGACTATCAAACCTAGACCAAACAATAAACTATCAAACCCAGACCAAACAATAAACTATCAAACCTAGACCAAACAATAGACTATCAAACCTAGACCAAACAATAGACTATCAAACCCAGACCAAACAATAAACTATCAAACCCAGACCAAACAATAGACTATCAAACCCTGACCAAACAATAGACTATCAAACCCCGACCAAACAATAAACTATCAAACCTAGACCAAACAATAGACTATCAAACCCAGACCAAACAATAAACTATCAAACCCCGACCAAACAATAGACTATCAAACCCTGACCAAACAATAAACTATCAAACCCAGACCAAACAATAGACTATCAAACCTAGACCAAACAATAGACTATCAAACCCAGACCAAACAATAAACTATCAAACCCCGACCAAACAATAGACTATCAAACCCAGACCAAACAATAAACTATCAAACCCTGACCAAACAATAGACTATCAAACCCCGACCAAACAATAGACTATCAAACCCAGACCAAACAATAGACTATCAAACCCAGACCAAACAATAGACTATCAAACCCCGACCAAACAATAGACTATCAAACCTAGACCAAAACTAGAAATGTTATGTGAATTTTTCACTAATTCTACTGTTTGTACTATTGTTTGATGATCTTTATAGGGTCATTTCAATGTCATATGAGGATCATTATCACATTCCCTTTATGATTACTTACATTGGAGAAGAGGAAAGTGTCATATATATATATGTAGGGTCTTAACGGCCTGTTCTCTCGGATACGGGTGTATCAAGGAGCAAGCATACATTTGTTGGAGTATGTTTTAATATTATCTGCTAATATTTATCCCAGATCAATAGCTCTGTAACTTGCTGATCAGGCTTATAAATTCTCTGTATGAACATCAGTGAAGAACAGGTAAGATGGTACAGAGTGAAGGATTTGTGCTACAGAAAGGCCCTGGTTAGACCTGCACATGTACAGTATGTAGATGTGTGTATCAATGTAGTAAATTATGTATCTACCAAGATTGATCAGCTGATTATATACACAAGTAGGTACTGTACAGATTGGTATGTAATATTGGGAGAGAGTTAGGGATTAGATCATCACTAAATAATTGTCTATGATTGACTAGTATAATGGTTGATGAAAGAACACAATAATATAAGGTATACTTTGAATGAATTCTGGAATGAGCTATTCTTATTTGTAGTTTCTTTTCATTTTAACTCAAATTTTCTAACATGCTTATCATGAAGTCTGGTCCATCAATCAATTCACTAAAGATACAGTTGTTTGATTTCTCAGCTTCAAGGCTTGTGATTTTTTCATTTTAATTCATTAAAACAATAAATAGCTTTATATTACTTGTGACCAATCCATGAAGATGCTTTAAAAAAGGCAGTCAACACTTTTGAATTAGTGGTTTGCGCTTTACTTTACTTACATGGTACATCTAATGCTCACCACGTGCACTCTGAGGTTCGAATCCAAACGACATATCTAATTTTAACATTACTACTTTTCTACATCATTAAATATTTGTAGGTATGTCAATATAATTGTCTTCGATCCTATCAATAGTTTTTACTTTCTCTGTTGTGTGGACATTAAACTTGTTACCTTGTTTCAGTAATGACACCCTTTCTGACAGTTTAACAAATTTATATTTTTATAGGTTACACACAAGACGACTGGACAAGTGATGGTGCTGAAGATGAACAGTAACTACTGTAACAGGATGTCCATGTTACGAGAAGTTCAGCTGATGAATAGATTGGCTCATCCCAACATCCTCAGGTAAGGCAATCAATATGGCTATACAGGCAGCTTGATATTGCAGTACCTAGATCTGCAGTGCTGGTGCTGTTCATCATAGAAAGAGAAAAAAACTTATCCTGTTTTATTATACCCCCGCATTGAAGTAAAGAGGGTATACTGCAATCAGCCTGTTTGTCCGTCCTCTTGCAAATTGTCGTCCCATAATCTTGTCCAGACAACTCCTAAACTGGTTGGCTTATTTCAATGAAACTGCACACAGATATAAAGGATCATATGTAGATGTGCATACAAATTTTTTTTCCTCAAAATTTGGGTTGTTAGTGTAGCTGGTCGCTGTAAACAGCAGCGTTCGAATTTAACGCTCGCACACTCGCTAAATGCGAGCTGATTTTTCATTTTGCGAGTAGAAAATTGTGGTACTCGCATTTTTCTGCGAGTGCATATAAATCCTGGTAAAACAGACACACATAGTAAAACATCGACGAAAACTTTAAACAAAAACCGACACACAGACAATGCATCACATGCCGGAACATCAAATGAAAAGATCGGCGAAAATAATGAGAGCAAGGACACATGTAGAGAAAGTAGCCCAACTCCTAAGAAAAAAGTGACACGCATCCCAAGGCCAACAAAACAAAGTGTCGAGAAATGGGAACTGCATATTGACCTGGAAAAAAACCTTGACGATGATCATGTGCACGTTATTGAAATTTATTGCAAAACTTGCAAAGAATATAATCCCGACAAGTCATCATCAGTAAATATTTTGTTCTTACTTGAAATTCTCTCAGCACTTACTGTATTGTCCATTTTCTAATTTAACAAGTCAACTTCAGATATGACAAAAACAAAATGAAATTTTTAAACGAAAAAATTCGGGTTTTTTTTCCAAATCACGAATATTTTGTGAAATCATGATGGACAGGGAATAGCATTTTAATTAGATAGAATTAATACTTATTTCATTATTAGTCAAAGATTTTATGAGAAATCATACGTGATTAAATCAAATGAAATGACTGATTTTTTTTGATTTTTTGTTCTCTTGAAAATAAATTATAACATGTAAGTAATATATAGGATCAAAATCCTTCAATATTCATTGATCTTGAAGTTGATGATATTTGAAGGGAGTTTACCCTGGCTTATATGAACAGCGAGTTAAATAAAAAAAAAAAAAAAAAAAAATTAATTGTATTTTGGCTCAAATAAAAACTTTATTTGAAGCAACTGTTCTTTTGTTTGTGGTTCTGGTTCTGAAAAGTAAAGATTATTTATCATAAAACATCTGTTATATTTAAGGTTAACACATAATTTCAAAATTGCGAGTAAGTTTGTAATTTTGCGAGTTAAAATTTTATCCACTCACAACAATGTGCGAGTTACTAAAAAAGTTAAATTCTACCCCTGTAAACAGGTTTATTTATTTTGTCCTAATTATATATATATAACCACTCCTCCTAAACTGGAGGGCTGATTCCGAAGAAACTTCACACAATTATAGAGGACCATGTTTAAATTTCAAAATCTTTTTTGCCATGGTTTCTGGTCACTATCAGCAGGTTTTTCTTGTCCGGATAACTCCTCCTAAACTTGTGGGCTGATTTTCACAAAACTGCACTGGAACATATGTAAATATGCATGCAGCTGTATAAATTAAAAATACTTTAAAACTACTTTGCAAATAACGGGGAGGGGGAATTAGGTATTAGCCATCGGGTTATAGTTCTGTTTATCTCTAGGGATATAGTACTGAATTTTATTTGGAGGTTGAGTGTTAATAACAGCTAAATATGGTAGTCTAGAGTGATCTGGGCCTTAACAACAACTAAATATGGAGTCTAGAGTGATCTGGGCCTTAACAACAACTAAATATGGTAGTCTAGAGTGATCTGGGCCTTAACAACAACTAAATATGGTAGTCTAGAGTGATCTGGGCCTTAACAACAACTAAATATGGAGTCTAGAGTGATCTGGGCCTTAACAACAACTAAATATGGTAGTCTAGAGTGATCTGGGCCTTAACAACAGCTAAATATGGTAGTCTAGAGTGATCTGGGCCTTAACAACAGCTAAATATGGTAGTCTAGAGTGAACTGGGCCTTAACAACAGCTAAATATGGTAGTCTAGAGTGATCTGGGCCTTAACAACAACTAAATATGGTAGTCTAGAGTGATCTAGGCCTTAACAACAACTAAATATGGTAGTCTAGAGTGATCTGGGCCTTAACAACAACTAAATATGGTAGTCTAGAGTGATCTGGGCCTTAACAACAACTAAATATGGTAGTCTAGAGTGATCTGGGCCTTAACAACAACTAAATATGGTAGTCTAGAGTGATCTGGGCCTTAACAACAGCTAAATATGGTAGTCTAGAGTGATCTGGGCCTTAACAACAACTAAATATGGTAGTCTAGAGTGATCTGGGCCTTAACAACAACTAAATATGGTAGTCTAGAGTGATCTGGGCCTTAACAACAACTAAATATGGTAGTCTAGAGTGATCTGGGCCTTAACAACAACTAAATATGGAGTCTAGAGTGATCTGGGCCTTAACAACAACTAAATATGGTAGTCTAGAGTGATCTGGGCCTTAACAACAACTAAATATGGTAGTCTAGAGTGATCTGGGCCTTAACAACAACTAAATATGGTAGTCTAGAGTGATCTGGGCCTTAACAACAACTAAATATGGTAGTCTAGAGTGATCTGGGCCTTAACAACAACTAAATATGGTAGTCTAGAGTGATCTGGGCCTTAACAACAACTAAATATGGTAGTCTAGAGTGATCTGGGCCTTAACAACAACTAAATATGGTAGTCTAGAGTGATCTGGGCCTTAACAACAACTAAATATGGTAGTCTAGAGTGATCTGGGCCGTTACGGTTTTCTCAATGTTCCTTATCTTAAGCAAATTCCTTGACGTCAAGATTTCCATATGAAAGCATTACAGAATTCAAGGGAGGTTCCCTTAAATTACTAAAAAATTCTCTACATCCTTTAATGCTCTCTTGTGGAAAAAAATTTAAGTTAAGGAATTTCCTGAACTTAAGGAAGGTTGATGAAACTAAAGCCTGTAGAATAAGACAGTGTTACACTGGTGTGATCTTTTGAGTGTGTTACTGGGATATATCCCATAATAATAAAAGACACGAAGAAATCAGAAGATTCCAGAGGTTATTCATATATATCAATTGCCTGCTTTAGCTTTAAAAAGGTTTTATCCTAAGGTCATTCGGTCTTTAGAACATGAAAATAGTGAATATTATGAAACAAAATATTGTATAAGTGAAAATACAAGGTTTACCCACATGTAGGTATAGGTATGATTTGGGACTCACAGATCTTTATAAAACACTTGGTTCTGAAATGTCACATTGCCTTGATTCCTGATGTAATGTTTAGTTGGTAGTGTATTAGATACCACAGTGGAGTTGGCAGCACTTGTCATTGATGATATGTGGATTGGGTTCAATTCCCAGATCCATCATGAAATGGCATCATTAGGATACCTTCCAAAACCACATAAGTTTTCTCTTGGTACTGTTTTCTGGTGACATTAAGACTCGGCCTCTCTTGGTACTGTTTTCTGGTGACATTAAGACTCGGACTCTCTTGGTACTGTTTTCTGGTGACATTAAGACTCGGCCTCTCTTGGTACTGTTTTCTGATGACATTAAGACTCGGACTCTCTTGGTACTGTTTTCTGGTGACATTAAGACTCGGACTCTCTTGGTACTGTTTTCTGATGACATTAAGACTCGGCCTCTCTTGGTACTGTTTTCTGATGACATTAAGACTCGGCCTCTCTTGGTACTGTTTTCTGATGACATTAAGACTCGGCCTCTCTTGGTACTGTTTTCTGGTGACATTAAGACTCGGCCTCTCTTGGTACTGTTTTCTGGTGACATTAAGGCTCGGACTCTCTTGGTACTGTTTTCTGGTGACATTAAGGCTCGGACTCTCTTGGTACTGTTTTCTGGTGACATTAAGACTCGGACTCTCTTGGTACTGTTTTCTGGTGACATTAAGACTCGGCCTCTCTTGGTACTGTTTTCTGGTGACATTAAGACTCGGCCTCTCTTGGTACTGTTTTCTGATGACATTAAGACTCGGACTCTCTTGGTACTGTTTTCTGATGACATTAAGACTCGGACTCTCTTGGTACTGTTTTCTGATGACATTGAGACTCGGCCTCTCTTGGTACTGTTTTCGGATGACATTAAGACTCGGACTCTCTTGGTACTGTTTTCTGGTGACATTAAGACTCGGCCTCTCTTGGTACTGTTTTCTGATGACATTAAGACTCGGCCTCGGTGTGCTTTAGTCTTGATAAATATCAAAATAAGTGATTAAGATGTTTGTTTCATTGTAATGTTGTTATAAAGTAATTTATTCAGAAAATGTTATTATGTATGTTACTAAGTGTCATACTGCATTAAGATTTGATGTCAAAAGTTTTGAAATTCAATATATTGATTTTGAACTCAGTCATTTCAATCTCACATGTTTTATAGGCATCATTGATGAGGTGATTGTTGAGTATTATAGCAGCATCACACATGCTGTCTACGGACATCACAAGGTGTTATCACAGACTTGAAGTATTTTAGGGTAAAATGTTGGCAAGAATATCCATCAGTTACAGTCAGAAACACAAACACCAACCATATCCTCTGGACTATAAATATACAATTCATATCTGTGATGTAAATTTGTAATATATGACTTGTTTTGTATGTACATAATCATCAACATTTTACTTGAAAGGTGTAATATATAAAACAGATAGCAATAACAATATACTTCCTGTATACATCATTGTGTAAATCAGGGAACAAAGGAACTGTGATGTTACTGTAGAACATAACCAGTTACACTAACAAGATGGTTAGACGACTTTAAATGCATACCACACTGCAGATAGTATCTCTCTACATGTAATGGGAGGATTTCAGAGCTTCAAGTTGGTAAAAATATACCATGAGGCATTCACTGTACTTTATACATCCTCAAGTTTGTTATTGAAGTTTGAGGAGGGCTAATCATGAACCACTTTAAGGACACTGTTTCAAAATTGCTGATATTTCCAAATGAAGAAGGGCTTATTTGTGGGCAGGGGATTATTTGCAGAAAGATATAGTAGTTCTCTTTGAGAGGGGATGTTAAAATAGGGAGTTGATTACCATAGCTCGTAGTCTGTGTGGCTTTGAAGATATAACATGTGTTTTACGTCTTCATACAAGATTAAAATAATCATCTAAAACAGAATAAATTTAGAATTTCTTATTTTTAGTAGAAAAAGATTGTTGAAATCAGTTATGGCCAAATTGTAAAAAGAACATAAAATCAATCTGTATTAAAGGTATTTAAGAGCTGTTAAGCATTCCAGAGCTTGTCAAATGTTACTAAATACAGTTTTCAGTCTATTTTCTGTCTGTCATGTGTGTGAGTTAAATAATATGCTATAGTTTCTGTTGCCTGTGGCTGTTTTATGTGGTTGATGAGATTCCAGAACTGTCTTGGGCTTCGTTCTCGGATTTTCTGGGACGGTGCCATTGATTATAATTGGCTCTGATTTTTCATGTCAACATCTTCACATTGGATATTTACTTACAGAAGCAATGCGAAATGTCATTTTCCTGGCTCAGCTACCATGATTGGTGCCTTGGTAACCACCTCCTCTGCTGTATTGGCTCTGTATCTTTGTGGACCCCCCAATCAATGCCTCATGCATGGAGAGTCCGAATCAGGATTTGTCTGATATAGAAAATCATTATTTACCGAGTTGTGGTTTAACACTTGTTGTCCAAGTGTACAGTAAGGCTTTACATTGTAATAAGGTTGTATTAAACAGGTCTGTACATTAGGGTACTGTTGTGGCCCTTTATGGAATCTTTACATTAGAGTACAGTTGTGGCCCTTTATGGAATCTTTACATTAGAGTACAGTTGTGGTCCTTTATGGAATCTTTACATTAGGGTACAGTTGTGATCCTTTATGGAATCTTTACATTAGGGTAAAGTTGTGGTCCTTTATGGAATCTTTACATTAGAGTACAATTGTGGTCCTTTATGGAATCTTTACATTACAGTACAGTTGTGGTCCTTTATGGAATCTTTACATTAGAGTACAGTTGTGGTCCTTTATGGAATCTTTACATTAGAGTACTGTTGTGGTCCTTTATGGAATCTTTGCATTAGTTTTTAACACTACAATACCTTGAGAGCTCTACAGTAAATTAAGCTAGCACAAGAATTATGTCTTCTTTCAATTTATCTGCATTTTTACAAACTGTAATGCTTTTATTTATATAATCAACAAATATCACTTCAGTAATTTCCAGCTTAATTGCCAATGATATTCATGTTTAGTCTACATTTTGCATATATGTTTGGTGTCGTATTTAATATATATTTGACATACATCATTACCTCTGCCAATATCTAATAGCATTATTAGGGTCCATGTGTCCCATATAGCGATCATGGTGTTTACCTTGGTAGCCATTTCATAGGAGAGAAAATGGTGAAGAGAAACCTGTGTGGTCAGCTAGGGTATACATTATACCAGGAAATCAACACCATGTGTAAATATAGTCACATATAAACACGTGTCTCGTATGGCCAGGGTAACACAGGTGTAGTCACATATAAACACGTGTCTGGTATGGCCAGGGTAACACAGGTGTAGTCACATATAAACACATGTCTCGTATGGCCAGGGTAACACAGATGTAGTCACATATAAACACGTGTCTCGTATGGCCAGGGTAACACAGGTGTAGTCACATATAAACACATGTGTCTCGTATGGCCAGGGTAACACAGGTGTAGTCACATATAAACACGTGTCTCGTATGGCCAGGGTAACACAGGTGTAGTCACATATAAACACATGTCTCGTATGGCCAGGGTAACACAGGTGTAGTCACATATAAACACATGTGTCGTATGGCCAGGGTAACACAGGTGTAGTCACATATAAACACGTGTCTGGTATGGCCAGGGTAACACAGGTGTAGTCACATATAAACACGTGTCTCGTATGGCCAGGGTAACACAGATGTAGTCACATATAAACACGTGTCTCGTATGGCCAGGGTAACACAGGTGTAGTCACATATAAACACGTGTCTCGTATGGCCAGGGTAACACAGGTGTAGTCACATATAAACACGTGTCTCGTATGGCCAGGGTAACACAGGTGTAGTCACACATGTCTCGTATGGCCATGGTAACACAGGTGTAGTCACATATAAACACATGTGTCGTATGGCCAGGGTAACACAGGTGTAGTCACATATAAACACGTGTCTCGTATGGCCAGGGTAACACATGTGTAGTCACATATAAACACATGTCTGGTATGGCCAGGGTAACACAGGTGTAGTCACATATAAACGTGTGTCTCGTATGGCCAGGGTAACACAGGTGTAGTCACATATAAACACATGTCTCGTATGGCCAGGGTAACACAGGTGTAGTCACATATAAACACGTGTCTCGTATGGCCAGGGTAACACAGGTGTAGTCACATATAAACACGTGTCTCGTATGGCCAGGGTAACACAGGTGTAGTCACATATAAACACATGTCTGGTATGGCCAGGGTAACACAGGTGTAGTCACATATAAACACATGTGTCGTATGGCCAGGGTAACACAGGTGTAGTCACATATAAACACATGTCTCGTATGGCCAGGGTAACACAGGTGTAGTCACATATAAACACATGTCTGGTATGGCCAGGGTAACACAGATGTAGTCACATATAAACACGTGTCTCGTATGGCCAGGGTAACACAGGTGTAGTCACATATAAACACGTGTCTCGTATGGCCAGGGTAACACATGTGTAGTCACATATAAACACATGTCTGGTATGGCCAGGGTAACACAGGTGTAGTCAAATATAAACACGTGTCTCGTATGGCCAGGGTAACACAGGTGTAGTCACATATAAACACATGTCTGGTATGGCCAGGGTAACACAGGTGTAGTCACATATAAACACGTGTGTCGTATGGCCAGGGTAACACAGGTGTAGTCACATATAAACACATGTGTCGTATGGCCAGGGTAACACAGGTGTAGTCACATATAAACACATGTCTCGTATGGCCAGGGTAACACAGGTGTAGTCACATATAAACACGTGTCTCGTATGGCCAGGGTAACACAGGTGTAGTCACATATAAACACGTGTCTCGTATGGCCAGGGTAACACAGGTGTAGTCACATATAAACACGTGTCTCGTATGGCCAGGGTAACACAGGTGTAGTCACATATAAACACGTGTCTCGTATGGCCAGGGTAACACAGGTGTAGTCACATATAAACACGTGTCTCGTATGGCCAGGGTAACACAGGTGTAGTCACATATAAACATGTGTCTCGTATGGCCAGGGTAACACAGGTGTAGTCACATATAAACACGTGTCTCGTATGGCCAGGGTAACACATGTGTAGTCACATATAAACACATGTCTGGTATGGCCAGGGTAACACAGGTGTAGTCACATATAAACACATGTCTCGTATGGCCAGGGTAACACAGGTGTAGTCACATATAAACACATGTCTGGTATGGCCAGGGTAACACAGATGTAGTCACACATGTCTCGTATGGCCAGGGTAACACAGGTGTAGTCACATATAAACACATGTCTGGTATGGCCAGGGTAACACAGGTGTAGTCACATATAAACACGTGTCTCGTATGGCCAGGGTAACACAGGTGTAGTCACATATAAACACATGTCTCATATGGCCAGGGTAACACATGTGTAGTCACATATAAACACATGTCTGGTATGGCCAAGGTAACACAGGTGTAGTCACATATAAACATGTGTCTCGTATGGCCAGGGTAACACAGGTGTAGTCACATATAAACACATGTCTCGTATGGCCAGGGTAACACAGGTGTAGTCACATATAAACACGTGTCTCGTATGGCCAGGGTAACACAGGTGTAGTCACATATAAACACGTGTCTCGTATGGCCAGGGTAACACAGGTGTAGTCACATATAAACACATGTGTCGTATGGCCAGGGTAACACAGGTGTAGTCACATATAAACACATGTCTCGTATGGCCAGGGTAACACAGATGTAGTCACATATAAATACGTGTCTCGTATGGCCAGGGTAACACAGGTGTAGTCACATATAAACACGTGTCTCGTATGGCCAGGGTAACACAGGTGTAGTCACATATAAACACGTGTCTCGTATGGCCAGGGTAACACAGATGTAGTCACATATAAACACATGTCTCGTATGGCCAGGGTAACACAGGTGTAGTCACATATAAACACATGTCTCATATGGCCAGGGTAACACAGATGTAGTCACATATAAACACATGTCTCGTATGGCCAGGGTAACACAGGTGTAGTCACATATAAACACGTGTCTCGTATGGCCAGGGTAACACAGATGTAGTCACATATAAACACATGTCTCGTATGGCCAGGATAACACAGGTGTAGTCACATATAAACACGTGTCTCGTATGGCCAGGGTAACACAGGTGTAGTCACATATAAACACGTGTCTCGTATGGCCAGGGTAACACAGGTGTAGTCACATATAAACACATGTCTGGTATGGCCAGGGTAACACAGGTGTAGTCACATATAAACATGTGTATCGTATGGCCAGGGTAACACAGGTGTAGTCACATATAAACATGTGTCTCGTATGGCCAGGATAACACAGGTGTAGTCACATATAAACATGTGTATCGTATGGCCAGGGTAACACAGGTGTAGTCACATATAAACACGTGTCTCGTATGGCCAGGGTAACACAGGTGTAGTCACATATAAACACGTGTCTCGTATGGCCAGGGTAACACAGGTGTAGTCACATATAAACACGTGTCTCGTATGGCCAGGGTAACACAGGTGTAGTCACATATAAACATGTGTCTCGTATGGCCAGGATAACACAGGTGTAGTCACATATAAACACGTGTCTCGTATGGCCAGGGTAACACAGGTGTAGTCACATATAAACATGTGTGTCGTATGGCCATGGTAACACAGGTGTAGTCACATATAAACATGTGTCTCGTATGGCCAGGATAACACAGGTGTAGTCACATATAAACACGTGTCTCGTATGGCCAGGGTAACACAGGTGTAGTCACATATAAACACGTGTCTCGTATGGCCAGGGTAACACAGGTGTAGTCACATATAAACATGTGTCTCGTATGGCCAGGGTAACACAGGTGTAGTCACATATAAACACGTGTCTCGTATGGCCAGGGTAACACAGGTGTAGTCACATATAAACACATGTCTCGTATGGCCAGGGTAACACAGGTGTAGTCACATATAAACACGTGTCTCGTATGGCCAGGGTAACACAGGTGTAGTCACATATAAACACATGTCTCGTATGGCCAGGATAACACAGGTGTAGTCACATATAAACGTGTGTCTCGTATGGCCAGGGTAACACGGGTGTAGTCACATATAAACGTGTGTGTGGTATGGCCATGGTAACACGGGTGTAGTCACATATAAACATGTGTCTGGTATGGCCAGGGTAACACCGGTGTAGTCACATATAAACACATGTCTGGTATGGCCAGGGTAACACAGGTGTACATGTAGTCACATATAAACACATGTCTCGTATGGCCAGGGTAACACAGGTGTAGTCACATATAAACACGTGTCTCGTATGGCCAGGGTAACACAGGTGTAGTCACATATAAACACGTGTCTCGTATGGCCAGGGTAACACATGTGTAGTCACATATAAACACGTGTCTCGTATGGCCAGGGTAACACAGGTGTAGTCACATATAAACACATGTCTCGTATGGCCAGGGTAACACAGGTGTAGTCACATATAAACACGTGTCTCGTATGGCCAGGGTAACACAGGTGTAGTCACATATAAACACATGTCTCGTATGGCCAGGGTAACACAGGTGTAGTCACATATAAACACGTGTCTGGTATGGCCAGGGTAACACAGATGTAGTCACATATAAACACGTGTCTGGTATGGCCAGGGTAACACAGGTGTAGTCACATATAAACGTGTGTCTCGTATGGCCAGGGTAACACAGGTGTAGTCACATATAAACACGTGTCTCGTATGGCCAGGGTAACACAGGTGTAGTCACATATAAACACATGTCTGGTATGGCCAGGGTAACACAGGTGTAGTCACATATAAACACGTGTCTGGTATGGCCAGGGTAACACAGGTGTAGTCACATATAAACACGTGTCTCGTATGGCCAGGGTAACACAGGTGTAGTCACATATAAACACATGTCTGGTATGGCCAGGGTAACACAGGTGTAGTCACATATAAACACGTGTCTCGTATGGCCAGGGTAACACAGGTGTAGTCACATATAAACATGTGTCTCGTATGGCCAGGGTAACACCGGTGTAGTCACATATAAACACATGTCTGGTATGGCCAGGGTAACACAGGTGTAGTCACATATAAACATGTGTCTCGTATGGCCAGGGTAACACCGGTGTAGTCACATATAAACATGTGTCTCGTATGGCCATGGTAACACAGGTGTAGTCACATATAAACAAATGTCTCGTATGGCCAGGGTAACACAGGTGTAGTCACATATAAACACATGTCTGGTATGGCCAGGGTAACACAGGTGTAGTCACATATAAACACATGTCTGGTATGGCCAAGGTAACACAGGTGTAGTCACATATAAACACATGTCTCGTATGGCCAGGGTAACACAGGTGTAGTCACATATAAACACGTGTCTCGTATGGCCAGGGTAACACAGGTGTACATGTAGTCACATATAAACACGTGTCTCGTATGGCCAGGGTAACACAGGTGTAGTCACATATAAACACGTGTCTCGTATGGCCAGGGTAACACAGGTGTAGTCACATATAAACACATGTCTCGTATGGCCAGGATAACACAGGTGTAGTCACATATAAACGTGTGTCTCGTATGGCCAGGGTAACACAGGTGTAGTCACATATAAACACGTGTCTCGTATGGCCAGGGTAACACAGGTGTAGTCACATATAAACACATGTGTCTCGTATGGCCAGGGTAACACAGGTGTAGTCACATATAAACACGTGTCTCGTATGGCCAGGGTAACACAGGTGTACATGTAGTCACATATAAACACGTGTCTCGTATGGCCAGGGTAACACATGTGTAGTCACATATAAACACATGTCTCATATGGCCAGGATAACACAGGTGTAGTCACATATAAACACGTGTCTCGTATGGCCAGGGTAACACATGTGTAGTCACATATAAACACGTGTCTCGTATGGCCAGGGTAACACAGGTGTAGTCACATATAAACACATGTCTGGTATGGCCAGGGTAACACATGTGTAGTCACATATAAACACATGTCTGGTATGGCCAGGGTAACACAGGTGTAGTCACATATAAACACATGTCTAGTATGGCCAGGATAACACAGGTGTAGTCACATATAAACACATGTCTGGTATGGCCAGGGTAACACAGGTGTAGTCACATATAAACACGTGTCTCGTATGGCCAGGGTAACACAGGTGTAGTCACATATAAACACGTGTCTGGTATGGCCAGGGTAACACAGGTGTAGTCACATATAAACACATGTCTGGTATGGCCAGGGTAACACAGGTGTAGTCACATATAAACACGTGTCTCGTATGGCCAGGGTAACACAGGTGTAGTCACATATAAACACGTGTCTCGTATGGCCAGGGTAACACAGGTGTAGTCACATATAAACACGTGTCTCGTATGGCCAGGGTAACACAGGTGTAGTCACATATAAACACGTGTCTCGTATGGCCAGGGTAACACAGGTGTAGTCACATATAAACACGTGTCTGGTATGGCCAGGGTAACACATGTGTAGTCACATATAAACACGTGTCTCGTATGGCCAGGGTAACACAGGTGTAGTCACATATAAACACATGTCTCGTATGGCCAGGGTAACACAGGTGTAAAATTAGGTCTGGTTCTCCTTCTTGTTTAACATCTACTTCATCTACTTCATCTAATTTGTGATGAAGATTGATTTTGTTTATGACAGAATATCTACTACTAAAGTGATCAGTGTGATGGTTGTAATACAGAAAAATTGTGTAGTTGTGTTGAGACAGCATCAGATAATCCCCCCAAACAATATTTTACTACATTACATTCATGGTTTTATATCATACTTTCTTACATTAAGTTATAGGGTATGCATATTTGACCACACATAACCTTCACAGTGGTTTCAAAGCCAAGACCTACAGGAGATACAATCTAATCACAGTGTGGCATGCAGTTACAGACACAAGATAGCTATTTGATCATTATAACAGGCAGGAAATTATATCCATATCATGCTCTAACAATATGCATCAAATAAGAATGTTGGGTCTAATAGAGGATGTACACTCTGTGTTGTGTATAATAATGGGGATGTAAGAAGCTTACCAGATATACAAACCAATAAACTTCCCTATCATCTACCTAGTAAACTGACGGAAGTTATCAACAGCTAAAAGATGTACCACAATGTACATTCCATGTTTATCCGCAACTCAACATTACATAAAACTCAAATACATGGGCACACAAAATCTCAATATAGTGTGTACATTTAGGTACAAAAACTCAATATATCTACACAAAACTCAATATAATGTGTACATTTAGGTACAAAAACTCAATATATCTACACAAAACTCAATATAATGTGTACATTTAGGTACAAAAACTCAATATAGTGTGTACATTTAGATACAAAAACTCAATATAAGTACACAAAACTTGATACAGTGTGTACATTTAGGTACAAAAACTCCATATAATTACACAAAACTCAATATAGTGTGTACATTTAGGTACAAAAGCTCAATATAGTGTGTACATTTAGGTACAAAAACTCTATAAGTACACAAAACTCTATATAGTGTGTACATTTAGGTACAAAAGCTCAATATAGTGTGTACATTTAGGTACAAACTCAATAACCCAAACCAATGTAGTTTGTATATCTACTGTAGACCCAATAGCTAATTAGTAACTTATTTCTGTAGATTTGATAGAAAGTGTATTGTTTTATTTACAGATTCCTTGGTGTGTGTGTTCATGAGGGACAACTACATGCTTTGACAGAGGTAAGATTCAGCATCTAAATACTTTATTGTAGGCGGACCTGCACATATTTAACAGACTTTATTGTAGGCAGACCTGCACATATTTAACTTTATACAATTATTGTATTTTGTGGAGGTGTGCACACGAGACTATACAGACCTGGTCAAGAGTTTGTTCGTCGAGACCGCAGGTCTGCAATTGTATGTATTCCCGGATTTATACCATGATTTATAGAACACGGGTTTACCAGCAACCGAAGTTATGTCAAAAATGAATTTTGTTGGGGTTCTTTAATTTCCTTAGAGTTAATCAATTTATACCAGGCATGAAAAAAATCCTTCCAAAAATTATTAGTACATAATTTACTACAGTGAGATATATATTCCACACCAATATTTAATAGAAGATCCACATCAAAATTCTCTTTTTAAGATATATTTCCATTTCCCTTCAGTATTATACAGTCTTCTGACCCACCCCAATTTAAGAGAGTCTATAAATGTGCAGGTTTGCCTACAATAATGTATCATATTTAACATTATTAACATTATACATTATTGCTTTTAGAAGATCCTATAAAAAATCCAACAAGTGGAAGTAGAGGAAACAGACAATGTATATCAGTATAGTAGATCTCCATTGTAGTTTGTTCAAAAACCCAGACACAAAACTAATTCTCTAGTTTAATTATGGAACTTTTCAATGACTCAATCAATAATTCTTAATAAAAAGGATTAATAAAGGAGAATAAATCAATAATTCTTAAATAAAAAGGATTAATAAAGGAGAATAATAAAATGGTATTTGACCCTATGTACACTGCAGTTTGTTCCTTACATGTTAAGAGAAAATGTGTGCTGTCCCGGGATGATGAAAATTACAGGTAGCAGGTGGGCTGTAGGCATTATACTGGGAATCTGATAGATTGAGCTGGAGATGATTTCCATCAGAAAGGTTTAGTGGAGGCAGTGGAAGTTTTGTCTGCCTGTTAGTTATCAAGGGTATGCTAATGTTTCTTCATGGTGTTAATTATAGAAGGTTGTTATTGTCAACAGGCCGAGGTTTACAGATTGTCTAGTCAGCATTGTAATCAGTGATATTATCTTCAACTGACTTTCCTAAAATATGAGCTTAAATATAACATGGAAAGAATAACATTAAACAGATGTATAATTAAGTGGAAATGTACAGTTTTGTAAATGCTCTTTTGGCAGCTATAGATATGGAGGGAATTACTTAGTACCTCTACTACCCTCCCACACACACAAACATATCCTGGGGGAGACATTAATGCTATCATAACTGTGAAGGCACTGTTTTGTCCTGTTAATATGTTCAGCCTCTTTGTGTTCAATTGGGATACATTGGCAAACCTTTGCATACATACATAAAAAGCTTTGTTATTGTGCGTGATTATGTAGCTATGGTATATTGGTTCCATGAAAGAGACCTGAAGGATATAGGGTTTATATAGCAGCTGGCATATACAAATCAATGGATGTGATGTATTGGTTTGGACAGATCTATATCATTTTATTATGCCAGACATGTTATGCCTCTTGTCATCAATCGCTCTTAAAAAAGACATGCAATGAAAGACTATGGAGAAGAGGTGTACTTATTACGATCATTTAATTATTTGTAAAATATGGAAGAAATTCTGGTGATCACTTTCAAAGGTCAGAAACTTGGTGGTGATTGGGAGGATCGACTCAAAGTTTGAATTAACTGAGCATCATAATCTTGGACAGGTGTAGAACTACAGACCACAGTTAGAGATGTTCTCCAGTGTACTCAGGTGTAAATGGCCTGGAGTCACGCTTTACTGCCATAACAGGTGTGAATGGGTGATCTATCACACTAAATACCTAATCAGTATATACCTGTGTTCACTGATCTTTATACTCTCTATATAATGGCCAGCATGTCTTGTTTTATGAGTTTCTCGGTCTCGATCACCCTGACCATTGTGGACCTGGGTCATTCCTAACTGGGTTATACATATATATCATATCATTCATTATCCACAAATCTGTCTGACATGTCCAGTAAAATCTTAATTGATGTAAAAATAAATCTTATCAAGTGTGGTAAGATATTAAGTAAAGGCTGTCTTTATTGCCTTCTATTTGGGTAACTTGATGGCTTAGCTAGACTAAATTTGAGTGAAGATTCAGAAAAAAGTGATTTCGTAAAATTAAATTTTGTTGAAGCTCTTCAAATTTTAATGCACGCCTAACAAAATAAGTCACTTCATTGATTGTAAGTTAGAATTCTAACCCAATGTTATTTCAAGGATATCTGTACATGTTTGAATTCTAACCCAATGTGACTTTTAGGATATCTGTTCATGTTTGAATTCTAACCCAATATAATGTGACTTTTAGGATATCTGTACATGTTTGAATTCTAACCCAATGTGACTTTTAGGATATCTGTACATGTTTGAATTCTAACCCAATGTGACTTTTAGGATATCTGTACATGTAAGAATTCTAACCTAATGTTACTTTTAGGATATCTGTACATGTTTGTATAAATATTTGACCTAATAAGGACACCTCAAATATTTTTAGGAAATTGTATACTTTCTATTTCATGTTTGGCCTGATAAAGAACCCTACAGGGATGTATTGATATATAACTTATGAATGATAATATTGTAATTCAGAACTAAATTTTGATTGTTTTGTCAAGAATTGGCTATTTTCTCAGTCTAAAATATATTTATTCCTGAAATTCAGTACTTGAATCCTGAATCAGCTGACTGGGTTATATAATAATGGATGTTGATTGTTATTGTATTCCACAGTACAAACTCCAAATCAATTAAAGCAGTGTGAAAAGGCAAACAGGATTTGTTAGCACAGCTGTCACAATTAGCCAGGACCTTTGTGCTCCTGAAGGATAAAAGTTTGACACAACATTACTACTCTTAAATAATATATATATCTTCAAGTAAATTCATTAAAGCAACATTTCTTCATATTTCAAATTTTGTTAAGAATTGATTGATCTATAGAGGTGTCCATTTCTACAAATACAGTTGAGTAAAGTTTAAAGGAAATACCAGTAATTGTTACTTGGTCTATTACCACAGTATTGATGGACTTGGTCTATTACCACAGTATTGGTGGACTTGGTCTATTACCACAGTATTGATGGACTTGGTCTATTACCACAGTATTGGTGGACTTGGTCTATTACCACAGTATTGATGGACTTGGTCTATTACCACAGTATTGATGGACTTGGTCTATTACCACAGTATTGGTGGACTTGGTCTATTACCACAGTATTGATGGACTTGGTCTATTACCACAGTATTGGTGGACTTGGTCTATTACCACAGTATTGATGGACTTGGTCTATTACCACAGTATTGGTGGACTTGGTCTATTACCACAGTATTGATGGACTTGGTCTATTACCACAGTATTGATGGTTATGTTGAAGGATGTAAATGACAGAAAGTGGTCTCTGTATAAACAGAGGAAGTGATACGGAAGTGATACTGAGTCCCCACAAGTCCTCTGTAATTTTGAGTTTCACAGGGTACCTGACAGTCTGTCCTTCTAGACAGATAATTAGCTATAGTTAAGGAATAATTGTGGGCTACTCCAACTGTGTTTCTGTTAGGATTTTAAAGAGTTGAGGCACTGGCCAAAAAGGCCTTCTCTTTTTTAGTGTACAAAACTTGTTTATACTGGCATGTCTGCACTGAGGCTCTTTTTGAGTACTGCATCTTTTTTGACATTCCGCAGTAAAACAATAAAACTCTTTTTGTTTTTAATTCTTTTGTTCGTGATAGACTTGTTATGGGTACTTACTTAATGAGCCACATTTTTGCAACAATTTTCTATTTCAAATGTTTATGTTTAAGTTAAGTAGATTTTCCTGATTAGTTACTATTATCATAGCTTTTGAAATTCACATCAAAGACATTTTGATAGGGTGAAAAGAAAGAAAAATAGGAAGGTACATTCCATGTAAATTTTCAGAAGTTATTCTTTGAAATAGTTACTAGATGAAAATTACATGACAATTCAATGGAAATGAAGAGATAGCAATGATTGGTTTTATATAATGTTGGAGTAATATATGTTTTGAAATATTACTGTTTCATTTCAGTTCATGAATCGAGGGGGTTTGAATGAGGTTCTGGCAGACAAGACTCTGGAGCTTCCTTGGACTATGAAGATCAAGTTGGCCTTGGACATTGCTAGTGGGATGAAATATCTTCACTCCAGAGGTGTTTTCCATCGTGATCTCACGTCAAGGGTAAATCATGACATTTATTTCTATATAACATAACAAGACGTCATCTCTCGTCCGTCATAACCTTATATGGTAGATACTTGTATGCCCCTGTATGACTTCAGAACTTACTATTCTACTGTGGTTTTACTTACTTTTATATACCTTCCTTAAATACTTCACTGCCATAGTGTATATAGTTACATTTCTCAGAGATAGCGAAGATTCTCTGACTTTCTCAAAATATTGATGAACATGGGCAAGTCTGGATTGTCTACCAGTAATATGATAGTAGAGCTATCATATCTATACTGGAGGTGATCCATGTCTTTATATGAATATAGATTGTATGATGAATGCTCAGGAAGCCAGAGGTGGCGTACTGTGTCACATCTAGGACACTAGGATCTACTGACTTTGCATGTATTTTCATATATTTACATGGTAAAACAGTCAATTATCTACACAGACCTCAAAAGTACACACTCATGGCTTCCTCTTTGTTATTCTACTTTAAAATGTTCTGGTTCAGATATTCTCTTCGCCAATTATTTTACAATTCAAATGCTATTTCTTTATGGATAAAAGTTTGTATAGAAAGTTGGCACCTTACAATGGTGTTCATATACAAATTATCATACACATGACACAGATATGATTGATATTTCTAACTTTCTGTTTCTTTGTATTCATAATTAACCCATATATTTATACCCTGTGTATAAATACATAGTACTTCTGACCTGAAGATACTTCCATTTGCCTGTGAATTGTTGATAAATAGAAAGAAAATGAGTGGATATATAGATGTTAATAAGTCAGCCACACTTTCATGCCTGATGCACCTTATACAGTCATCACTAAACTAACATAGTATTCAATTTAAAAGATAGACCATTGCCAAACTTATGCCCCTTTCTAGTGTTGAATCATACAGACAATCAAATACAAAGTGGTTTTTGGCATGGTATAAAAGAAAAAAAACAGACATTTGATATTCTGTTAGTCATCAAGTTACTAAAATTTATTTCTGAGTAATTCTTATCATTTAGTTGTTAACTTTGAAACAAGGTTAGAAATAAGATTAATATTACTGTATAATGTTTGGTAAAGTAATACAGTCTATTTGAGATATAACATGACATTCGTCACATGGGTACGCTGATTGTTCTATCCAGGTCCAAGATAATGCCGACAAAGGTGAAATTAAGTTTGAATTAGTCCCAAGTTTTAGAAGATAACGGGTGGTAAGATAGGTCTGCATGGTTGATAAGAGACGGTCTCTGGGAGAGATGCGAGACACATTCCTGTGGTGTCCAGTAATCGTCCACAGCTGGTCAGTTTTTGTTACCTCCCTCACATATCTTACACTGTTCATTCATGAAACCTAGTTAGTAATACTAGAGATATAACAGAATGGAGGGTTGTATGTTGATAGTGTACAAAGTTTTACTTATTTGCTTGTTATTCTTTGTTATAAAACATGGAAGCTTACAATTCATCTGAGCTTTGCTCTGATAGAGAGAATGAGGATGTTACAATGAGGTTGCAGTCCTATAGCAGTTTAATTTCTATCTTAATATGGTCAGATATTCTAGTAACTTAGTAACGTCAGTGTTGGTTTATAAGAATAGAAATGTAAATTCTATTACAGCCTCACTTTGATGACTATGACAAATGATGATGACTACATTAATAAGAATGAGACATCATTATATATAATTACATGTTGTAATATAGGAAGTACTCAGTCTTTATATAGCTATTTGTACCCTTTACTTGTGAAGTACCCTCTAAATAAGTTGTTGTGTTTGTGTATTACCAGCATATTTGTCACCACCTTTTATAAGTGTTTCATGTTTTAAGATTGTTTTGATAGCGTCTGAATGTAGATGTCTTTAATGTTACGGTCTGTCTGATGAGGGCTATATAGCCATGTTTTGATGTCTGGGTGGAGATTGATTTCAATGTTATGGTCTGTGTTATGATTTCAATGTCACGGTCTGTGTTATGATTTCAATGTTATGGTCTGTGTTATGATTTCAATGTTATGGTCTGTGTTATGATTTCAATGTTATGGTTTGTGTTGAGGATTGTCTGGGTGGAGATTGATTTCAATGTTACGGTCTGTGTTGAGATTTCAATGTCACGGTCTGTGTTATGATTTCAATGTTATGATTTCAATATTATGGTCTGTGTTATGATTTCAATGTTATGGTTTGTGTTTAGATTTCAATGTTACAGTCTGTGTTGAGATTTCAATGTTATGGTCTGTGTTGAGGATTGTCTTGGTGGAGATTGATTTCAATGTTATGGTTTGTGTTGAGGATTGTCTGGGTGGAGATTGATTTCAATGTTACGGTCTGTGTTGAGATTTCAATGTCACGGTCTGTGTTATGATTTCAATGTTATGGTCTGTGTTATGATTTCAATGTTATGGTCTGTGTTATGATTTCAATGTTATGGTTTGTGTTTAGATTTCAATGTTATGGTCTGTGTTATGATTTCAATGTTATGGTTTGTGTTTAGATTTCAGTGTTACAGTCTGTGTTGAGATTTCAATGTTACGGTCTGTGTTGAGGATTGTCTGGGTGGAGATTGATTTTAATGTTACGGTCTGTGTTGAGATTTCAATGTTATGGTCTGTGTTGAGGATTGTCTTGGTGGAGATTGATTTCAATGTTATGGTTTGTGTTGAGGATTGTCTGGGTGGAGATTGATTTCAATGTTATGGTCTGTGTTGAGATTTCAATGTTACGGTCTGTGTTGAGGATTGTCTGGGTGGAGATTGATTTCAATGTTATGGTCTGTGTTGAGATTTCAATGTTATGGTTTGTGTTTAGGATTGTCTGGGTGGGGATTGATTTCAATGTTACGGTCTGTGTTGAGGATTGTCTGGGTGGAGATTGATTTCAATGTTATGGTTTGTGTTGAGGATTGTCTGGGTGGAGATTGATTTCAATGTTATGGTCTGTGTTGAGGATTGTCTGGGTGGAGATTGATTTCAATGTTATGGTCTGTGTTGAGATTTCAATGTTATGGTTTGTGTTTAGGATTGTCTGGGTGGAGATTGATTTCAATGTTTCGGTCTGTGTTGAGGATTGTCTGGGTGGAGATTGATTTCAATGTTCGATCTGTGTTGAGATTTCAATGTTACGGTCTGTGTTGAGGATTGTCTGAGTGGAGATTGATTTCAATGTTAGGGTCTGTGTTGAGGATTGTCTGGGTGGAGATTGATTTCAATGTTATGGTCTGTGTTGAGATTTCAATGTTATGGTTTGTGTTGAGGATTGTCTGGGTGGAGATTGATTTCAATGTTACGGTCTGTGTTGAGGATTGTCTGGGTGGAGATTGATTTCAATGTTATGGTCTGTGTTGAGGATTGTCTGGGTGGAGATTGATTTCAATGTTACGGTCTGTGTTGAGATTTCAATGTTACAGTCTGTGTTGAGGATTGTCTTGGTGGAGATTGATTTCAATGTTATGGTTTGTGTTGAGGATTGTCTGGGTGGAGATTGATTTCAATGTTACGGTCTGTGTTGAGATTTCAATGGTACGGTCTGTGTTGAGGATTGTCTGGGTGGAGATTGATTTCAATGTTATGGTCTGTGTTGAGATTTCAATGTTACGGTCTGTGTTGAGATTTCAATGTTACGGTCTGTGTTGAGGATTGTCTGGGTGTAGATTGATTTCAGTGTTCGATCTGTGTTATGATTTCAATGTTATGGTTTGTGTTGAGGATTGTCTGGGTGGAGATTGATTTCAATGTTACGGTCTGTGTTGAGGATTGTCTGGGTGGAGATTGATTTCAATGTTACGGTCTGTGTTGAGATTTCAATGTTACGATCTGTGTTGAGGATTGTCTGGGTGGAGATTGATTTCAATGTTATGGTCTGTGTTGAGATTTCAATGTTACGGTCTGTGTTGAGGATTGTCTGGGTGGAGATTGATTTCAATGTTACGGTCTGTGTTGAGATTTCAATGTTACGGTCTGTGTTGAGGATTGTCTGGGTGGGGATTGATTTCAATGTTACGGTCTGTGTTGAGGATTGTCTGGGTGGAGATTGATTTCAATGTTATGGTTTGTGTTTAGGATTGTCTGGTTGAAGATTGATTTCAATGTTACGGTCTGTGTTGAGGATTGTCTGGGTGGAGATTGATTTCAATGTTATGGTTTGTGTTGAGGATTGTCTGGGTGGAGATTGATTTCAATGTTATGGTCTGTGTTGAGGATTGTCTGGGTGTAGATTGATTTCAGTGTTCGATCTGTGTTATGATTTCAATGTTATGGTTTGTGTTGAGGATTGTCTGGGTGGAGATTGATTTCAATGTTACGGTCTGTGTTGAGGATTGTCTGGGTGGAGATTGATTTCAATGTTATGGTCTGTGTTATGATTTCAATGTGTAACGGTCTGTGTTGAGGATTGTCTGGGTGGAGATTGATTTCAATGTTTTGGTCTGTGTTGAGATTTCAATGTTATGGTTTGTGTTGAGGATTGTCTGGGTGGAGATTGATTTCAATGTTATGGTCTGTGTTGAGATTTCAATGTTATGGTTTGTGTTGAGGATTGTCTGGGTGGAGATTGATTTCAATGTTATGGTTTGTGTTGAGGATTGTCTGGGTGGTGATTGATTTCAATGTTCGATCTGTGTTGAGATTTCAATGTTACGGTCTGTGTTGAGGATTGTCTGGGTGGAGATTGATTTCATTGTTATGATCAAGACTGTCTAAGTTTGGAGAAGTTGTCCCTACATTTCGGCTGGAAGTTTCTACAAAATGATGAAATAACTATCATTAAAAAACGCATTCATAGGACAATTGGATCAGCATATCTTTTTTTTCATGTATCTCGATAAATATGGTTTAAACTTTAAATATATGGATTAACATTGATAAGCTTTAATTGTTGAGAATCAAAATTAATTAGAATTTAACTTCTAATACTTAAAGTATTCCAAGTATATAATTTTATCTTGTGTGATCTATGTTGTATGTTTCTGTTCCCACATGATTTGACGACCACTTCCTACAGTACTGTCTGGCTATTAGATTAGTCATGGCATTTCACTTTTTTCTGAAAGGAAGTCTATGAGGTGGCCGTGACTCTTTACTAGTGAATCCTCATAAGAATGACATATTATAATGAAGAAATTGACTCCTTTTCATGTGGTTTAAATAACTACAAACTTGAGGTTTCTATTGAATAGGTGAATTAAGTTTCTTTTGGACTCTCTGCATTGTCCAGTAGTAATGTCAGACACAACAATATATATGTATAATATCACTGTGTATACAAACAAAAAAACCATTGTATACCAGAAATATTCGTCGCTGATAAAATTCCTTCTTGACTTTTATTTTGATTTTTTCCCACCTGAAGCTATTGAACATGACCAGAAATATTTGTTTGCTCCAAAATAAAAAAAAAAATCAAGAAAAAATTGATTGAATTGAAAATGACAAAAGACTACTAAGCTTAATATATTTAGGAAAATTTTGCTGCGTCATTTGGTATATTAAAAACTGCAAATTTCCATTCATGTTAAAGTATGAAGTGTGTTGAAGTGATGCTTAACTGAATTGATAGATATATATACACCGAGACATATTCTAATTGGCCAATTTAAGTAAAGGTTTATCCTGATTGGCTGATATCTGGGTGAGGAAGCAGTGAGGTGATAGACCGGTCACCAACATATCCTCTCATTGCTCTTGTTTTTCTCTGACACACTTTGTCTCGTGTTCAGACTGAATGACACTTCAGCTGATATGTGTATCGGAAAAGAACATGACCAAGATAGGTTTAGTGAAGTATTAAAGTGGAAATTACAAAGAAAGCAGTTATTTAAAATTGACTGACAGTTGATTCCTATGAAGAGTTTCATGACAGTTAGCATTTAATTTATTATAACTCTTTTAAATGCTTGCAAAGGCAAGTAAAAAAAAAAAGACATTTCTGTCTGGTGTTGACATAACTGGTTAGTGTGAGTATGGATGTATACCAGGTATATAATTAAACCTGTTTTGTATGAAATACCAAAGAAAATATATGCAACTCCGGTCTACCTGTATGTTTTGATGTAAATCGTTTTGAGAGAAAAATCTATTGAAAACAGGTTAATTGTAGAAAAAGTAGGTCACATCTGAACATGTTATCATATCGGGATACTTAGGTGATCTGCAGCACACTTGAGTGATCCTCCACTGTGACTGGGCACTTTACCCAGGGTACTTGTTATTCTGGTTTCCTGGTAGTCATACATTGCTGGCGTTGTTATATATATAATTATAAAAACAGGAACCAGTCTCCCTGACAATAACACCTGTATATAAGTAAATCACATACTGACAACTGACACAGTAATGGAACCCCACAAAGTACAGGAGTGTAATTACTTATTACACCTAAATAGAAACTGAGTTTTTAACACGTACCTGTAAGTTGTATTAGGTATACATATTTACCTGTTAGATACCCGGTAGTTACCTGTATTAGGTATACATATTTACCTGTTAGATACCCAGTAGTTACCTGTATTAGGTATACATATTTACCTGTTAGATACCCAGTAGTTACCTGTATTAGGTATACATATTTACCTGTTAGATACCCAGTAGTTCCCTGTATTAGGTATACATATTTACCTGTTAGATACCTGGTAGTTCCCTGTACTAAGGTATACATATTTACCTGTTAGATACCCGGTAGTTCCCTGTATTAGGTATACATATTTACCTGTTAGATACCCAGTAGTTACCTGTATTAGGTATACATATTTACCTGTTAGATACCCAGTAGTTACCTGTATTAGGTATACATATTTACCTGTTAGATACCCAGTAGTTCCCTGTACTAAGGTATACATATTTACCTGTTAGTTACCTGGTAGTTCCCTGTACTAAGGTATACATATTTACCTGTTAGATACCCGGTAGTTCCCTGTATTAGGTATACATATTTACCTGTTAGATACCTGGTAGTTCCCTGTATTAGGTATACATATTTACCTGTTAGATACCCAGTAGTTACCTGTATTAGGTATACATATTTACCTGTTAGATACCCGGTAGTTCCCTGTATTAGGTATATATATTTACCTGTTAGATACCCAGTAGTTACCTGTATTAGGTATATATATTTACCTGTTAGATACCCAGTAGTTACCTGTACTAAGGTATACATATTTACCTGTTAGATACCTGGTAGTTACCTGTATTAGGTATACATATTTACCTGTTTGTTACCTGGTAGTTACCTGTATTAGGTATACATATTTACCTGTTAGATACCCGGTAGTTCCCTGTATTAGGTATACATATTTACCTGTTAGATACCCAGTAGTTCCCTGTATTAGGTATACATATTTATCTGTTAGATATCCAGTAGTTACCTGTATTAGGTATACATATTTACCTGTTAGATACCTGGTAGTTACCTGTATTAGGTATACATATTTACCTGTTAGATACCCGGTAGTTCCCTGTATTAGGTATACATATTTACCTGTTAGATACCCAGTAGTTCCCTGTATTAGGTATACATATTTACCTGTTAGATACCCGGTAGTTCCCTGTATTAGGTATACATATTTACCTGTTAGATACCCAGTAGTTACCTGTATTAGGTATACATATTTACCTGTTAGATACCCAGTAGTTACCTGTATTAGGTATACATATTTACCTGTTAGATACCCGGTAGTTACCTGTATTAGGTATACATATTTACCTGTAATAGATACCCAGTAGTTACCTGTATTAGGTATACATATTTACCTGTTAGATACCTGGTAGTTCCCTATGTACTAAGGTATTACAGGTTTAATTTGTCTTCAATGTTCTGGAGCATGTCACTTATACCATGTCAAATATGATTTTAAGTACAAAAGTACCAAGTTTTGCAAGTATGTACTTCTTCGGATGGAGGATTTTCACACTGTAAAATTTGGATTTTAAGACACAATATGTACAGTTGTGGCCCTTTTTCTCTGTCCTCAGCAGATATCCAGTTTCTCTTACATTTGCCAAGCTTCACGCCATTATTTTGTTTTTGGCAAGGCAAAATATAACAAATCGCTAACTAGTAAAATTAGGTCTACTTTGAGATTATTTTGATTTTGAATGCGCGAGATTTATTATGTTTTGAGACTTAGCATTGTTGTTACTTTAATTCAGATCACTAGTTTTAGCCAAACAGCTTTTAAATGACCAGGATGAGGTAATGAATGTCAGCATCTGTTTTGTATCAACATTTCTTACATTAATTTACTTAATATCTATAGCCTATAGGCTCTGCCATTATGTTGACAGTAACATGACCAATCTTGATCCATTCTATATGGCTTAAGCTTCTCTTTTTAACCCTTACTTGTGGTACAGTTTTGATACGTGTTTAGTATAGAACATTTGAATGTTTTGAGAAGTTGCCTTTATGTTTCCTCATGTTTGTTACAGAATGTGTTGTTGTGTGGAGATGAGGAGAACTTAAGTGCAGTGGTGGCAGACTTTGGTTTGGCAGCCAAGATACCTGATCCACTGTAAGTATATACCTGGAACTGTACATTGTACTGTGTCAGCTGTGTACAAAATAATGAGTAGCAAACTCTCCTTACTGCTGTTGTAATCTAGGTTTCACAGAGATTTCATGTTTTATCAGATATATTAGTTGATCAGGCAATTGTAATATCTAGCTTATTGGCTAGAGAATGATATATTGACCATGCTGGGTCATCAGGCTGACAGTCCACGGTCATCTGTGTGGCCATGTAACAGTGAGGGATTAACAGATCAATGGCTATGGATGGAGAGGGCCAATCACATGATTTAATTACCCCATTGTCATCAGGCTGTCATTGTACTGATGTATTGGGTACTCCACTTACTCTGATAAGGACACCATTGTCTCTGTAAGAATATCCTTGGTTGACAACCTGACCTAGGGGGATTCTCTATCAGGTAGATAAGGAAATAGATCATTAGAAATATATGCCCAACAGATTTGGTTATTCAGTAATAATTCATATAATGCTTATTATTATCAAATGAAGATCTAGTTGTGGTCAATAACAATCTTAATTGTGGTTGTTAGGTGCCCCTGTTATGTGATGTTAAGTGGTTAGACTGACCATGTTAGGTGCCCCTGTTACGTGATGTTAAGTGGTTAGACTGACCATGTTAGGTGCCCCTGTTATGTGATGTTAAGTGGTTAGACTGACCATGTTAGGTGTCCCTGTTACGTAGTGTTAAGTGGTTAGACTGACCATGTTAGGTGCCCCTGTTACGTGATGTTAAGTGGTTAGACTGACCATGTTAGGTGCCCCTGTTGCGTGATGTTAAGTGGTTAGACTGACCATGTTAGGTGCCCCTGTTATGTGATGTTAAGTGGTTAGACTGACCATGTTAGGTGTCCCTGTTACGTAGTGTTAAGTGGTTAGACTGACCATGTTAGGTGCCCCTGTTATGTGATGTTAAGTGGTTAGACTGACCATGTTAGGTGCCCCTGTTACGTGATGTTAAGTGGTTAGACTGACCATGTTAGGTGTCCCTGTTACGTAGTGTTAAGTGGTTAGACTGACCATGTTAGGTGCCCCTGTTACGTGATGTTAAGTGGTTAGACTGACCATGTTAGGTGCCCCTGTTGCGTGATGTTAAGTGGTTAGACTGACCATGTTAGGTGTCCCTGTTACGTGATGTTAAGTGGTTAGACTGACCATGTTAGGTGCCCCTGTTACGTGATGTTAAGTGGTTAGACTGACCATGTTAGGTGCCCCTGTTACGTGATGTTAAGTGGTTAGACTGACCACTTGTCTTTGAATATTGAATTCAGAAAAAAAAATATGGGACCAGATTTGATCTCTTTGATGTCTAAATAAGGAGGTGTTATATATAGTCATATATAGAGTAGAAATCAGCCGGACATGTAGAGGCTAATAGCTATATCCCATCTTATATAAATGTTGTAGGAACCCAGTATTTGTAAAATATCCTGTGGCACATGTATATGATGGATCAATGCAATGTATATAAACACGTTATAATATATAGTCATGAAATTTTATGTTGTGTATTGTTTGAAATTAAGACAACATCTAACATCTAGAAAGTTCTTGCTATCATATTTCGATAACACTTTAAGTGTGTAAATACCATTATCATATAAAACTTAACAAGTCACTGGCATAGATATTGTTACAGCACTCTGTACACTTCAGCTGTAGACTTGACAGATTGTACAGTATCAAGGGTTTAGAGATATTGGACTCTCGTGACTCGGCCTAATAAACATACTGATGGTGTATACGCATCCCTTACCTAGTTTATATGATACATACTTTAATTATACCCCCTCCCCCCCCCCCCCTCACCCCCCAAACGAAGTTAGGGGGGTATACTGGAATCAGGTTGTCCGTCCGTCCGTCCGTCTGTAGACACAACAATATACCGGCTACTCTCCTAAACTACTGATCCGATTTCAACGAAACTTCATGACAATAATCCTTATACATTGTAGATGTGCGTAATCTATATCACATCATAATTTTTTGGTTACCACGGTAACCAGGGCATAAAACTTAGTTTTTTGGGCGAGTTTGTAGATGCAACGATGTACCGGCTTCTCCTCCTAAACTACTTAACCGATTTCAACGAAACTTCATGACAATAACTCTTATACATTGTAGATGTGCGTAATCTATATAACGTCGTAATTTTTTGGTTACCATGGTTACCAGGGCACATAACTTAGTTTTTTCATGACAATAATCCTTATACATTGTAGGTTAGCGGAATCTATATCACGTCGTAATTTTTTGGTTACCATGGTAACCAGGGCAAACTTAAATTTTTGGGCGAGTTTGACGCAACGATGTACCGGCTACTTCTCCTAAACTACTTATCTGATTTCAACGAAACTTCATGACAATAATCCTTATACATTGTAGATGTGCGTAATCTATATCACGTCGTAATTTTTATAATAAATCCCATTCAGACTTTACCTTTCTCATAACCTTTTTAATTTTGTCTTTGTTATAAATTGATCAACTGAAAAGATTTTCTCATGTGAAATCATTTCATAATGTCATGTACAACAATTTATTCATAAAATAGATAAAAAAAGAATTAGGGTAACCAAGAAAACTGAATACGACTAAGAAAAGAATTGTATAGATGAACACATAGTAACGATGGGGGTTGCAGGAGCGGGGGGTATGAGTTGGCCCTCTGGACGACAGTTCTAGTTGTAAATAGAACTGTAAATATCAATTTGAATTTACGGCATTAAGATTATGATCAGAAATAAATCTCTGTAAAAAGCATTCCCAAGCATAGAAATAGAGGTTTTGAGAGGGGATGGTTCAAGGGGTTGTTGATTATAACTTTGTACACTTGTCAATACTTTGATAAAGTTGTTGAGACCATGGCCTATCTTTAAAACAGTAAGAACAGTGATACAGATATTCAGCAAGGAATATAAATTTATATTGAAACAGTCATTATGTTGGCACAAATGATTCCGGGTAAGACGGCAGTTTACTGTGTGACAATACAGGGGAAATAACTCTGTATAAAGAGTTCTTTATACACCCATCAACAACCAGTCATATTATGGTATACCCTGTGCTGTCTGTACATCCGTCCAGAAATATATATATATGATACACATGCAATCAATAATTCCAGATAAGGGTTTATAAGGGGTGTGATTTAGTATGCGAGTACAGCTTACAAAATAAGTTGTAATCTAGTGAGTAGGTGTGAATGAAGAGAGGTTATAGGGGAGGTAAATTGGTATATCAGGAAGTTCATTGAAGTGTGGTAATGATAAAGGTTTTAATGCTTAAAAATTGAGGTTGAAATATATCAAAGTTTTATGAGGAAGATGACTTAAAGTTTTGTTGTATGGATAAAAGTTTAAAAATGAAGGCAAATTATGATTTATAAGGGAGGTAACTTAGCCTGTACAGTTAGAGAAGAATTCCCATCAAATGGAGATATGTTATGGCACATGTTGAGATATATTTTAGGCTCTTTATCTGTCGTGCAATCTGTCTATCCAGTGGGTACCTTCTTTTTTTACCAACTGATAAACAAAACTGTTGTTGTCGACACATAGGGAAACTGCAGATATTTTTGTAGGTCTAAATTTCCACGTGCAGTGTTAGAGCACTTGGCTGTTATCCCAGGGCTCTCCGTGGGGTACCACTTAACTATGTAATCTCAGCACATTCCCAGTGAAAATTCACTTCTTCATGAATTCTGGGTAGTTGTTATATATCCAATTTTATTGCTGCATCTGTTTTATTTGGAAGGATACTCGGTACAATTTGTATTCCTTTTGCCAGATATTCTCCATTACCTGTTGATAAACATTTTGAGGTCATTCCTAGAGGGCCAAGTGAGTCCTGTGTTATGGTGTGGCATCCTTCCCCCAGTCCTTTATGTATTTTTGTCAACTTTTTAAAAACCCAATTGCAAAGAAACATTGTTATTTATTTGTCTTAGATGGAATTAAGTCTGACAAAGTTTGTGGAAAATTAATACTCACCTTTTAAAGATCACGGGGACCAATTATGTAAAGACAAAAAATCTTTGTAAGAACCAAAAGAAGTAGTCATGGTATTTCATCGGTAGCGTGTCAAATGTCATCGGGGTTGTTTCTAACTTATAGAATAGTTATATTAATTGATTTTTGATGAACAAAAAAGCCTGCTGGTTTGGCATTAAAAGTTGAACTCCAGGCAATAGAATATATCTCATAGCATCTGAAGAACAAAAATCTGTCAAGTTTGGCAATGAAGTTGAACTCCAGCTCCAGGCAATAGAATATATCTCATAGCATCTGAAGAACAAAAATCTGTCAAGTTTGGCAATGAAGTTGAACTCAAGTCAAAAGAACATTATATCATAGCAGAATTTTGGTAATAGTTTGATGAATGATTATAGAAAAGTTGTAGACCTGCCGTAAGTATTAGTACCCCGGTAGTGTACTGGTGATGTATAGGACAGTGTGACTGACCTGGATCAGAAAGACCGGTGTCTCCAGTGATAATCCAGGTACAGCCAGTACGATCAGACATGGGTCTTCAGTTCCTGTAGTTCTGACATATAATAGAAGTGATAACAATATTGGGACCACTAACTATTGTTCCTGTTAGTCACACTAAAATTGTATTTACAGAGATAAAGACAACTGCCTGCCTATTGTGGGTTCTCCCTACTGGATAGCCCCGGAAGTCTTGCAGAACAAGTGGTACAACGAAAAGGTAAAATATTTGTGCTCTTTTTATACTGATTTGCAAATTACATACCTTATGTACTTCTTTTGATGAATATTAATAATGAAATTAATAAGAACAACAGAAAATGAAAATTGAAAAACCCCAATTAATTGAACATCTAATCATGAAGATAAATGATGATTTATATAGTCAGCAGGTAAATTTCCTTTTTGAAGTAAACTAAGATGAATGAAATATATGTTTGGCTCATTTGCAGGCTGATATCTTCTCCTTTGGAATCATCCTTTGTGAAATTATAGCGAGGATAGATGCTGATCCAGAAATACTTCCTCGAACACAGGTATGCTACCTAAGGCTATCATTGCCTTTTAGTCAAACTAAGGTAAACTTTTAACCTTCAATAAACTTGCTTCATTTTGTGATTATCCTGATCGAAACAAAAGACCTTATGTAGGCACAAAATGTTGTGTAAGAGACCTTATATTGAGGATTATAAGTCCCTGTCTGTTAAGCTAGGAGGACTATAGGTTTCATCCTGTTTTGTCCGGCCATCCTTCCGGCCATCTGTCCGTCAGTCTGTCCACTCAGTTTCCCACACTTTTCTCAGCCATGCTTCAAGATATGTTAGTGAAAGTTGATAAGTAACTTCAATATGAGTAGCTACAAAGGTCACTGATACTATTAGCGGGGCTGGTAGGGGACATGTATTGATTTAGCAATACCCAGCATGCTGGTTTTAACTGTCACAATGGTGGGGGGCCATATAGTAACTAGCTAATCTCAGGAATCGCTAATGCAATCTTTACCAAACTGTGTTTTTGGGGTGTCAAGTGGGGGCATTTTCTGTTTTATTTACTATATAATATAATTTTGTAATGAAAGTCACCTGCCAGGTTACACATCGCTAATTGGGATACCTGGGGAAAGTGTTTTGACTAGACCTGAATGTTACAGGTAATCTATATAACATATGTCAAGATCACTCGCAATATATTTGGGTAGTTGATCCTTTCAGATTTACAACTGCACCTTGTGGCCTGCCCTAGTGTGGCACGGACATGTTTATAGGAAACACCCCATCTAACAATAATTAAGGGACAATCTGGACACAATTATGTGATCAATATGCTTAGTTAACACTGACAGTATTTGCCATACAAGGGCAACTTCTTAGTTTCTATTCAGTACAACATCTGCATCTTGTAATGATTGGTAGCTATCTCCTGCACAATGTTTATTTTCAAACAATTTCAAGAAACAGGATCAATGTCCTAATTTGTACCATGAAGTGTAATTATGTTTTATTTGATTACACATACAACTAATTACACAAAAACGTGTCTGTTCAAAGTCGTGGCATTTTGAAGGGGGGGGGGGGGGGGGGGGGGGGGGGGCAAGCTATGTGAGTAATCAATGGAGTTTGCCTAAAAGATCTTACTTTTCATAGTGTTCCAGTGTAATTCAATTGTGTCATGAGAAATCATTCATTTAAATTGATAATGTTTGGCTTGCTTCAGAACTTCGGCCTAGATTATGTGGCATTTAGTGGACTGATAGACTATTGTCCTTTGGACTTCCTGCGTCTGGCTTTTACCTGCTGCCATGTAAGTTACCTTTTTCATGGAATAATGTTTACTATTCTAAATCTGTGATATTATTATGAATCTCAAAGCCAAGATGTTAAAATTCAGATGATGACACATATGAAAGAAAACAAAGACAAACCTGCAAGGCATGATAGACAGTAACAAATAATTCAGATATTGATACAGATTGTTTCATAATAATTTTATGCAAAAAGATTTTGCAATATATCTTTGTACAATGTAGTAGCGATGTAGTAGGGGAGATAACTCTGGGATTGTTTTCCTACAGGTGGATCCATTGAGAAGACCAGTATTTGCTGAGATAGTCATATCTATTGAGCAAATCCTAAGAAACCTTGAGGATGACTGTATCAAGGAAAATAGAAATGGTGAGACTTTTATGCCTGTTTACACTTGTATCTATAGTATTAGGGTAAACATTTAAAGAACTTGCATTATTTTCTAAGATGATACAGTTTAGTTGTTATTGTGATAAAAAAGAGTGAATTTTTTTTATTTATGTAAAAAATATGTATTAGATATTTAATAAAGATTATACTTGATATGCTATCATTTTAGGAGGATTTAAGCGGCCAGGCCATAAACGGTCTTTGTCTGAGGACAATATCTTGCAGCTGTCAGGGGAGGAAGTGATCGACCCTGGGGACTTCCTCACCTCTCTTACACCTCAGGTGGTACTTGGAGAAGCCATGAGTAAAGACGACCAGTTCTACTCACCTGCTCTTTCCAATCCATTTGTTGGGTTTCATCAGTTCCTGGAAAGGAAAATTCTTGGAACTCCCAAAGGAAAACAGTCTTTTGGTTTTGAATTGCCATCTCCTTCTAATGCATTCACCCCTCCATGTAGCCCTTGTACACCTGATCCGTACTCCGGTCGCCAAAGAAACAAATCGGGCCCACAGAGCCAGTCACTGCCTTCATCTCCAGTATTGTTGAGGAAAGCAGCAGAGAGACTTCATCAGGAGTCCATTCATGGCTCTGCTTCACGCCGACACTCCATGGCTCCTTCTAAGTTCACATTTAGTCAGAGATCAAGGTCAAAGAGTACAGTATTTCCAGAAGCTCTTGCATACCGACTCCAGACTGAGTTGGCAGGTAGTATTGAGAAAGGGCTAGCCTCTCAGTCGGAGATCTGTGATGATAATGTAGATACTAATAATGACTTCACTGGAACTAACAGATCCAGTCTACACAGACCCAAGAGAAAGCTATACACAAATGAACAGTCTAGTACAGATTCTCCATTCTATGGAAGTGGCTCCGGAGATAGAGTAGAACACAGGTGTGAACTCGGGGGCAGTGGGGGAGTAGAACACAGGTGTGAACTCGGGGGCAGTGGGGATGCATGTAATGTCTCCGTCAACAGCTGGAACAATGGCTTGCTGGGATCTAACCATGACTTACGTGATTATGTGTCTTCAATCAGCTCGACGGAGTCATTCATGTCGATTGATGAGAATTCAGTGACGCCCATTAGTCCAGTGTCTGAGGGCAGTTATCAAGACTTCTTCACTGCCAAAAAAGAAAATGTGAATAGGTGTTCTAGATCCTCCAGTGAGGATTCTATGGAAAATGTGCGACAAGGAGGACGTGAGCGACATAGGCGAGTCATGGAGACAAAACTATAGCTTATGTTTCTAATATTGATGATCTTCAGTTATTGATCTGTATAGTCCAAAAACTGACTGGTGCCAATGTATACACCACAGTGTGGTGATCTTGATACGTCCTGAAAATGTCAGTTATTGGATATGATAATGGAATACGAAAGCGTTGAGCCGGCTTTACTTTAACAGTAGATTGTGTTAGGTAGAAGCTAAGTTTTTCCTCTGCTTTATTAACAGCGTTGAGACACATTTATGGCAAACTGATTCCACTCACATATAATAATGCAAGTATTATTTTGTAGTCCTGTTTTTGATTGTTGGTTTAAAACGTCCGTAAATGGTGATACTTACCGGTAATGACACCATTCATAAAGCCATATATATATATATACCATAGATATCCGGACACCACAATGTCTTATATATATACCATAGATATCCGGACACCGGAATGTCTTATATATATATATATATATATATATACCATAGATATCTGGACACCAGAATGTCTATATATATATACCATAGATATCCGGACACCAGAATGTTCTATAAAACTGCCTTGCGTGTATATGTTGATGTATGTCTGTGACAGATGTACCTGTTGATGGAACTTGTTCTTTGACAAAGCTGATTTCTATTCAGCTATTTGTCTGTGTGCAGCCAATCAATGTTCAAATACATCAGTTAATAAGCTGTCATGAATGACATCAGTTAATAAGCTGTCATGTATGACATCAGTTAATAAGCTGTCATGTATGACTTTATTTTTATGATGAAATCATTTTACTTGGCAGAAAAATGTATTATTATTGTAATATTTTAAGGAAATATCAGGATAATCAGAATTACGTATTTATGAATTTCTAACTTTGAAGTAAACAAGAGTATAATGTTACCCAGATGCTATCTTAAATGAAAGTCTTGATTAAGTAATTATGGAATGATAATGAAAGAAATCATATTGATGTTCATTAAATGGCAGCTTTAGGATGTGGATACTTTTGATATTAACTGTGAAGATCACATTAATTAATTCCATGTGTGTTGGTGTGTAAATATTTCAACAACACAAACTTTGTAATTTTGTTATGAGTTACTGAAATGTGAATAGTATGTCAGGTTGAGTATTTATAAAGGTTTTGAATGTGTCGTGTGATAACTGTTTTGTAAGGTTGTGAAGATGCATTTGATTATGCTTTGGCAGTTTTTGTGATTCTTTTTATTGTTTCTCACAGCCAATTGTTATTTGTTATTAATTAAGTCTTTTTCTTTTTGTACTGGTGCCATCAGTTTTTTTCACAATCATGTTCAATCTTTTGTGTTCTATATATATACAGTTCTTTATTTATACAATATCAAAATATATTCACCAACAAACTAATCAATTTCATACATTTTTTAACTTAGGTTAGTAAATACTGCAGATGATTTTTTTTCTCGTTCTGAAAGATAGAGATTACTTCTTGAAAAGTTAACTTCATGTCTTTACTTATGGAATAATACCACATATACAGAATGTACACTGCTATAGCATCACTCATCCACTGTCATCTATTTATTTTAAAAAATATATATATATCCACATTAAATTGTTCTGGATTTATCGGAAGTCAGTTTGGTGAAAACTTGAGCTCCAAGAAAGTTTAACAGAGATAAAGTGAGCTTTTTTGGTAGAGGAAATAAAGACTACGGGTTATAAATTAATTTTGAACAGAACCTAAATGACTTGATATATTGCGAGACTATCATCTCATTTCTGTCTCCAAATTAAAATGTTCCAAACTAGAATTGGTTACTATTACGTGTATATAATTTGCAATTTTAAATGAATTGTTTATTCTTTCAGGACTAAATATTTATTTTAGTTAGATTTTCCTCTGAAGAATGTGCAAATGAATATAACTTGAGAATTTTTGTGAAAGATTATAGCATCAGATTCATGGAAGAATATTTCAGTGAGAAATTATTTTGTATTATTGTTTATTAAATTTGTAAATATATATTGTACATTTTGAATCAGAGTATAGAGTCTTTATGTTACGTAAATATTCATTGATTTAAATTTTTTGTCTACATTTGTTAAAAGTTTTAAAAGAAGAATATATTTAAGGAGATGGAATGTGTATTTCTTTCTGTGTTGTTAATGCTTTTTTTCCTGCTAAACATTCCTCTGTTACTTCTGTGTTATTTAGACTTAATCACATATAGAGGCTCGACAGAATGTTCTTGTCTAATGAGTATATTATTAATAATTACAAAAAAACATGTATAATATTTAAACCTGAAATGTGAACTACTTAATGGTATACAGTAAATGTCAGTTGATTGGTTATTTTTCTGTAAGTAATTATAGGATACATATCTATTTATAATATTAAACAATATCCATTATTAATAGATTAGTTAGGAAATAAGTGAAGATGTTTTGGTTATCTAATGAAATCAGCAATTTACTGCACATTTCCCCTGTGTCATCAACAATTCACTGCACATTTTCCCTCTGTCATCAGAAATTCACTGCACATTTCCCTGTGTCATCAGCAATTTACTGCACATTTCCCTGTGTCATCAACAATTCACTGCACATTTTCCCTCTGTCATCAGCAATTCACTGCACATTTCCCTGTGTCATCAGCAATTCACTGCACTTTTTCCCTCTGTCATCAGCAATTTACTGCACATTTCCCTGTGTCATCAGCAATTCACTGCACATTTCCCTGTGTCATCAGCAATTCACTGCACATTTCCCTGTGTCATCAGCAATTCACTGCACATTTCCCTGTGTCATCAGCAATTCACTGCACATTTCCCTTTGTCATCAGAAATTCACTGCACATTTCCCCTCTGTCATCAACAATTTACTACACATTTCCCCTCTGTCATCAGCAATTTACTGCACATTTCCCCTCTGTCATCAGCAATTTACTGCACATTTCCCCTCTGTAAAACCAGGACTACTTTATTGTGAATCATTTTACCTCCAAGAGCTGTGTATATATGTACTTACTGTTAAGGGCTAGCTGCCTGACTGTTCCAGAAATATGTACTTTACTGACATAAAAAGTCTGATTACTTCCTGTAAAATCCTTGTTTATTGTATTAGATACTTATGTACTGGCTACTTCCTCTAAACATCTTACTACCTGAATGAAATTCTGACTTCTTTTGATCCAGTTACTTTTCTTTACCTCATACCCGTACTCTGTTTTTACGATGGTCCCATTATACTTTGAACTTATTACCACCTGAAAACTTCCTGTAGATTTTTGTCCTTCTCTCAGGTTACAGGATCATCCCACAGGCTGATCACAACTCTGTAGAAATCAGCAGACTTCTCTCTACCTCCCCAGTCACTATATATGTTTGAGCTGTCTTAATGTTGTGTTCAGTATCCTCAAACATTTAAGGAAGTTGGTTTGAACATGCCTGTACATTTGTTGGTTACTGCCGGAAAATAATTTAATTTTTGTCTTTATGCACTTGTTATGAAATCTAGACTTAATTTACAATGTACTTAATTTTATTCAGAAGATTTTACTATTTAAATCCTTACAGATCATGGTATTATTAGATATGTTGTTTAGTTTCATTTGAAAACTTCTCATTTAAGTTATGATTTTTTCATGCACTTCAAATATTTTTACACAATATCCTTTATAAGTTATCCTGCCTTTCTCAAACCTTCTAGGAAAAGGCTCCTTGTATCCGCTACAATAAAAATCAAAATTATTCAATAAATTTCATATTATGAACATAATGGTTTATCACAAAATAAAAAGAAGAGTGCCAACTCCTGAATCCAGGTATCTAAATGTTGTATTTAAAAGGAATGCTGGTTGCCGACATGTTTCGGCCTAAGGTAGGCCATCCTCAGGGCACAGCTTACATAGTACAGTGTTACATGATGTACAGGTAGTGGTAAGTGGAGACAATAGAGGTCATGTGATAATAACAAGACAATTATGACGTCATCAATAAGTTTCCAAGGAAGTGGTTAAGGAGTACAGACATAGTTCAATTGTGATTGGTCTAAAATAAAGAAATAGATAGGAGAGCAATAAAAGAGTTTTCTAGTTCTAATATCGTCAGTGGATATTTATAATTTGTGTTTAATTGATAACCATCACAGGTACAGGCAAATTTCCAACTCCATAGTCTACAGTATATTATAATATATATTTATTGTACATATACGTGCTAGGGTTCAGCAATGAATCCCTGTAATGATCACACAGTAGTTTTTGACTTTGCTGTAGGACAAGACCTGTAGTCGGTCATTTGATTTATAATATGTGCAATATAACTAATTACCTCCCTTTATGTGTCATGTAATACTTGTCAATTAAGACAATTATTGTTAGCCCTTTTACTACATGATGTTATGTATGTTAACTATGATCTTGATAGTATTGCTGTAAGTATTCCTTTTACTGACTCAAGCTGTTGACTCTGGGTTTATTTGTGTTGAAAAATACATAAAAAAAAATTATCTGTATTGCAAGCAATGTATTTTTTTCTCTTATGAAATATAGAACCAGCCTTATCTGTCCATCTCTAGTTTACATAATGTACTTCTACATGCCTGGAGAGGGCACAGTTACCTGTATGTTTACCTGGAACAAAGTTAATTATCATCACGATAACGAGTCCCATCTTATCTCAGTACAGTTACTGGGGTACTATGTATTGTACTGTAGATACAGTTACTGAGGTACTATGTATTGTACTGTAGATAGGTACTATGTATTGTACTGTAGATACAGTTACCGAGGTACATATGTATTGTACTGTAGATACAGTCCAGTTACTGAGGTACTATGTATTGTACTGTAGATACAGTTACCGAGGTACATATGTATTGTACTGTAGATACAGTTACCGAGGTACTATGTATTGTACTGTAGATACAGTTACTGAGGTACTATGTATTGTACTGTAGATAGGTACTATGTATTGTACTGTAGATACAGTTACTTAGGTACTATGTATTGTACTGTAGATACAGTTACCGAGGTACTATGTATTGTACTGTAGATACAGTTACCGAGGTACTATGTATTGTACTGTAGATACAGTTACCGAGGTACTATGTATTGTACTGTAGATACAGTTACCGAGGTACTATGTATTGTACTGTAGATAGGTACTATGTATTGTACTGTAGAAATGTATGCTAGTATTTTCTATCATTAGACAGTTTTACAGTTCCTTTTTAATATTTTAAATAAAAAAAGTCAGCTCAAACAAATAATGTGCCGACTCAGGATTGTGTTTGCAACTCTACCTGATCATCATTAATGAACGTTATTGTAAGGTAATATGTCCTCAATCCTACTTTTACAGCAACTCCATATTTGTATAACACAACATACTTCACAGTGTGTTTGAACAGTCTGGTTTAGAAAACGACACTGAATGTGAAGTGTAGCGTTGAACAAGGTGCATGCCATCTTACCAACTATTTTTCTTTCTTTACTGTTAGAATGTCTTGTACCTCTGTGGTTATTTTGTTATTTTTTCTATTAAATATTGTTGTTTTCTTGACAATTTAATGTTGACTGTTAAATAGCACTAGAATCAATGAATCCTACTTCTATAGGTGACACTTGTTGATGGTCCCATTACCTCTTTTATATGTGGTTGTTGTAGATATACACAAACATTGTGGCAACGAAATAGAGGGTAGCTGTGATATACATATTCTTTTTTTCAGAAATGTTTCTGTGAAAATGATAGATTAATAGAACTAGGAACTATGATATTAATAGAACTAGGAACTATGATATTATAGTACTAAGAACTAGGATATCAATAGAACTTGGAACTATAATACTGTAGAACTAGGAACTATAATACTGTAGAACTAGGAACTATAATACTGTAGAACTAGGAACTAAGATATCAATAGAACTAGGAACTATAATACTGTAGAAATAGGAACTATGATATCAATAGTACTTGGAACTATGATACTATTGTACTAGGAACTATGATATTAATAGTACTTGGAACTATAATACTATTGTACTAGGAACTATGATATTAATAGTACTTGGAACTATAATACTGTAGAACTAGGAACTATAATACTGTAGAACTAGGAACTATGATATTAATAGTACTTGGAACTATAATACTGTAGAACTAGGAACTATAATACTGTAGAACTAGGAACTATGATACTGTAGAACTACGAACTATAATACTGTAGTACTAGGAACTATAATACTGTAGAACTAGGAACTATGATACTATTGTACTAGGAACTATAATACTAAAGTACTAGGAACTAGAATATTATAGTTCTAAGAACTATGATACTGTAGAACTAGGAACTATGATATTAATAGAACTAGGACATTTTATAGAACTTAAATGGATCTATGCTATTAAAGTACTGTTTGACACATTTCCCATGATGCACATTACTGTATGGATGAATATGAATGATAATACAATGTGTACAAAAAATATGTTTCTTGAATATCTTGGTGTTTATATATGGAGAGAACTTATTAACCATTAAGGAAAGAATATGGCATTAATAAATGTCTTAAAGAGATGAGCATATATATAAATAGTTAAATTATAAAATAATATAATCATGCGTTATTTTACCTTGTAGGTGAAATTCAGTACATGTTATATACTAAGTGTCATAATGCCAAAAGGATCACTGCTGCTAGTAGATCTGTTACATCGCCATGTTACTTATAAATATATTTTTAAATGATATGAATATTGTTGGACAAATGGTATGCTGTAGATGCTGGATTAAATGTGTGTGGTTGTATGAATGGTCAGGTTACCCTGGCAACACACATACTATGGAAATATGATTTTGATTAAACAGTAAATGTTACTTCACTAATTAGTATGTGGTTGTGTTGTATCTGATAGGCGACCTCTCAAGCCCACTGTCTCTGGGGAATGGCAACGGATAGAAGGATTGTTTTCATTGTCCTAACATAAATTCAATATCAGAAAGAACAATTGCACGTGGATGTTTTCCTATCGGAAACTGGGAAAGAAGTACGGTCCATCATCATACTGTTACCAGTGGGTACAGTGACCTGGAAAAAAGATCGTTGACGTCAACATTAATTACCAAAAAATCCTGAATAGTTTCTCAGTGACGCTGACATACTGGTAACCAAGGGAAACACGACCCTCTAAAGATCAGTAGGAGGTAAAATAGACATAAAGCTAAACTATACTTGTATATATATTGGAAGTAAATATAAGGATTAAAACATCTTTTAAACAATATTATGATGGTGTGCTAACTGCACATGACTTCTGAAATAAAGGGATGCTACTACCTGTAAATGAGGCCATGATTCTTACCCAGAAATGGTCAAATTTGTTAATTCCTTCTTTTTACAAAAAAATACAATTTGTACACCATACCCTCGACAACACGGCAAGATCGTAATTCTGGCCTAGAAACAAAAGATTTACACCAAAACCCTCTGCAAGATCGTAACTCGAGCCCAGAAACAAAAGATTTACACCAAAACCCTCGACAACACCGTAATTCTAGCCCAGAAATAAAAGATTTACACCAAGACCCTCGGCAAGATCGTAATTCTGGCCCAGAAATAAAAGATTTACACCAAGATCCTCGGCAAGATCGTATTCAAGGCCAAAAACAAAAGATTTACACCAAAACCCTCGACAACACCGTAATTCTAGCCTAGAAACAAAATATTTACACCAAGATCCTCGGCAAGATCGTAATTCAAACACCAGAAATAACAGATTTACACCAAGATCCTCGGCAAGATCGTAATTCTAGGCCAAAAACAAAAGATTTACACCAAAACCCCCGGCAAGATCGTAATTCTGGCCTAGTAACAAAATATTTACACCAAGACCCTCGGCAAGATCCTAATTCTAGCCCAGAAATAAAAGATTTACACCAAGATCCTCGGCAAGATCGTAATTCTGGCCTAGAAACACAAGATTTACACAAAGATCCTCGGCAAGATCATAATTCTAGCCTAGAAACAAAAGATTTACACCAAGACCCTCGGCAAGATCGTAATTCTGGCCTAGAAACACAAGATTTACACCAAGACCCTCGGCAAGATCGTAATTCTGGCCTAGAAACACAAGATTTACACCAAGACCCTCGGCAAGATCGTAATTCTGGCCTAGAAACAAAAGATTTACACCAAGACCCCCGGCAAGATCGTAATTCTGGCCTAGAAACACAAGATTTACACCAAGACCCCCGGTAAGATCGTAATTCTAGCCCAGAAATAAAAGATTTACACCAAGATCCTCAGCAACACCGTAATTCTAGCCTAGAAACAAAAGATTTACACCAAGATCCTCGGCAAGATCGTAATTCTAGCCCAGAAATAAAAGATTTACACCCAAGACCCTCGGCAAGATCGTAATTCTAGGCCAGAAACACAAGATTTACACCAAGACCCTCGGCAAGATCGTAATTCTGGCCTAGAAACAAAAGATTTACACCAAGACCCTCGGCAAGATCGTAATTCTAGCCCAGAAATAAAAGATTTACACCCAAGACCCTCGGCAAGATCGTAATTCTAGCCCAGAAACACAAGATTTACACCGATACCCACGAAAAAACATCAATTCTAACCCAAAATCGTCGGTACTGTGTGTAAAATGTGCGATTTAACAGTAGAATATTTCACATCATTCCAGATTAAGAGAAACGAACATATCTAGTTACATTACTGGACATACGATAGAATACTTAAGACTGTTTTCGGACTGACGCCGACAATGAATTACTCCAGTGGGCCTGGCTACATGTAGTTTGTAAGAATTCTATTGCTGAGCAAAATAGGTATTTATCACTGTAGTGCGCTTTCTTGGTTTGACTAACTACGACGCTTGCTATGTCGAAGTCACAAAAAAATCCTATAAACGCCATGTATAATTAATGTAATTCCGAGTATTTACATTTTCCAAGACGGACGAACGGCAGTAAAAGTCCTATAAACGCCATGAGTAATGTATACCACATCCGAGTATTTACACTTTCCAAGACGGACGAACGGCATTTAAAATCTTATAAACGCCATGTGTAATGTTTCAAGACAGACGAACTGCGTTAAAAGTTATATAAACGCCGTGAATAATGTATGCTACATTGTACATCCGAGTATTTACACTTTCCAGGACAGACGAACGAGACTACGTAAAGCACATATTTATGAACTATACCGAAGGTAACATTGTGAGAATGACTGAATTGCTGGTTAATAATTCTTTGTTAAGTTTTGATTTTCGAACAGTTTATTGGCGAGGGAGTTGTTACTGAAGTGTTTATCATAATGTACGAAGAACTTTTCAAAGTTTTAAACACCATAACCATCATCGACCATGACAATAAGAATATCCTCAAGAACAAGGACACAAACGACTCGTCAACATTAGCCGGTTACCATAATGTACCTCGATTTTTACTACTATTGTAACGAAGGACGAGTCCGATGATACACATCCTTGTACTTCTTCAAATGTCTCCATATAAATCGATATTTTTCCCGATAGGCCAATTTTGCTGTGCAATTTATTTAATTTAAAATCGAACTCGAGTCTACACAAAACATCCAATGATGGGTAAGTGTAATGACGCATAATGTGATGTTTGCCTGCATGTCCATCTTTTACCAAGGAAGCTATTAAGCTCGCTGGTCTAGCAATGGCTAGGACAAGGGATTCTCACATACTTCACAGTGTGACCCTTATCTTACTCTAGGGTTCGTGTAATAGACGTCACATCGACAATTCAATCACATCACGTCAACATTGTCTCGCATTGATGTAACGTCAATTTAGATGCATAAGATGGTAAACAGGGTAAGAGAAAAAATAATAATTCACTTCCACGGGGTTGGATTTTGCATGACGTCACTGCAACAATGAAATGACGTCATGTTAACAGTCAAATAACGTCCATTTATAATGTCTGCATTGAAGAAACATCATATCATTACATCTATACACGAAGTAAGTACAGCTTCAATGGGGCGCCGTTTTAGTTTTTATCTGCAAAATTTGATATTGCTAATTCGATTTAAAATGTCATCACTTAAATCCATTTATTGGTATCATTATACGGAATTGGTGACATCATGAATTCGAATTATTTATATCATGACACAGTAAATAAACATTTCTCACTGTTGTGTGCAGGAGTACACTTAAACCACGATGGACGATAGACCGCAATTACTGCTCGATATTAGATTAGGCATGGGCAACATTGTGTTGACAATGGTGATGTGGACAATTGCGATATTTTTTTTAAATTGCCACATTCCCCGAGAACCGCTATTCTTAGAGGGAGCAGTCATTTTACCTAAAATTTGGGGAATTGATATAATAAATTCCAATTATTGATATCAATAAACACTTATAATTATTAATAATAAGGGTATCATTGATTAATAAATCGAATTAATGATATAAATAATTTGAATAACTGATGTCATAAAATATTTTTTGATATCAAATATTAATTGATATCATTAATTCATTTATTGATATCAGGCATATATAGTATATATATATGTCTCTGTTGATAAATATCAATAGTTCATTTATTGATATCAATAATTCGAATTAATAATATCACATTTTGTAGATAAATACTAAAACGGCACCCCATAAGTTTCAACATCTTTAGTTGCAATACATTCGTTAAACTCGTGTTTGTCCCTTTAGAGGTGCAAAACATTCGGTAAACTCGTGTTTGTCCATTTAGAATCCCTCTTTCCTCATTCTCATACTCGGAGATCCAGTAACACTGTTTTCAAACTTTAGCACGCTTTTTGTTCGTTTGATGAGAGAATATATATATATATATATATGATCGATGAAAATGAATATATTGCTAATCGATTGTGATTGAAAATAATATTAATAATAATAATTATACTTCCCCCTTTTAATATTTTCAGCAGAAACATAATTATACAACCTAATACCTGAACCTGAACTTTAAAAAACACATACAATTAAGTGTCAACAAAGCAAATAGCATAGTTGGATTGATACGGAGATCATTTGTGTATTTAGATGAATCAATGTTTACATTACTATTTAATGCACTAGTAAGGCCCCATCTTGAATATGCTGCGAGCGTCTGGAACCCTTTCAGAATTAACGATATTGATCTGATTGAAAATGTGCAGAGGAGGGCAACTAAACTCATCCCAGGACTTAAAACGCTATCGTATTCGGAACGTTTGGAAAGATTAAATCTTCCAACACTTTCACATCGGAGAACTAGAGGAGATGTCATCAATGTGTTTAAAATAATGAACAATATATATGATAGTCGAGTAACGAAAAACTTTTTCCAAATGGACAATAACAACAGAACTAGAGGTCACTCCCAGAAAATTTTCAATAAAACGATGTCGACGGGATGCAAGGAAACACTTCTTTAGCTATCGAATTGTTGATCTCTGGAACAGTCTTCCCCAACATGTTATAAATGCAGAAACTGTTTATCAGTTGGAAATCCTGTTGGACAATTATTGGAAAAATAACCGGTTTATATATAAAGAAGAATTATCTCCAAATGCTACATGTACATTGCACCGGACTGATATTATTATTATTTCTTTGTAATTTACTGGATATGGATATAGAGGCTTTCAGCCTGCGTCCATAATGTTTCCTAATAAATACAGGTTTCTGGTTTCAGATCTCAGCGGTGTTGTAAAGGACCCGTTACTATGGTAACAATGGTACTGTACAGTACAGATCGATATATTCTTTATTTCCCCTCGCTCAGCATAGCATTCCACAGTCCGAAATAGCGGACATCCTTACGCCAAACAATCCTATTTACTGGGCGTTTCACTTGGATTGCATGTCAGTACCAGGTACCTCTAGTTCAAAGATTTCACTCCGGTATGTACAATTGTATGTGTGTGAGAGTTCAAACAATATAATACAATATGGACAGTGTTAACGATGGCGTTATAACCCATTCTATATCCGGGTCTTGCATTCGGATGAGTCCTTCTGACTCAAAGAACGATGTCGTCCCGACCGACAAGGTCAATTAAGGACACACCTGTGATAATTTCACGCAGGTTTTGTAATCGAATACTACAGACATGTTATAGAGTCCCTTTGGTTTACAGAACGAAAAATGTTCGTACACATGTACCTAACTATCTGTTATGAACTACCCGGTAGTCTATTACTTGTAAGGAGTCGTCTTATAACTAGGTCATACACGTGAGCACGAGACCAGGTATTGTAATTCCTGTTACTGTACAGGTTAGATCTCCGAAGCTTTGTTCTGATTGGTCGATAGTCAGCGATCGGGTAACTATCCAACAGCTGTGGCTCAGTTCACACGTGTATTGTATGTGTGATATGAACTAAAGCTTACATAAGCGTGAGTTTACTGTGGCCATTCAAGCGTTTATTACTGGGTATAAACACTGGAACACGTTGACGCACACGTGCCGATTTCCATATACTGACCTACCCCAGTAAGTCGAAGCCAGGAATAATATACCCGGTTTTTTTCAGGGGCGTAGCTACGAAAACAGTAGAATGCGAATCTAACAGGAGGTAACGCATGAAGACAGATCACAAAATAAATATGGCCATGAATGGAACCAGAGCGACTGGAGTAAGCAATAATGATGAGGATCAGAAGAAACCTTTCATCATCACTAGGATGTTCAATAAGATCACATCCTCAATGGAAAATGGATTTTACATGTAAGTATCGTATTGTCCAAAAATGTTTTTTCCCTATCTGTTTGTATTGCAGAAATTGAATGGAACAATATAAGTATATTACTAATTAATAAAATTAACTAGAAAAATATTTATCAGTTTAAAACTGGTATGATAAAGTGTTTGTACAATCGTTAATAAATGTAATAGGTAGGAATTTCTGCAATTATATTAAGTACTTTTTCCTGATTATAAATTCCCAAATGGAAAATTTGAAGTTATGGACTGGTAAAGGCACCATATTTATTTAGATCTACCTGTATGTACACAGTGATAGATCTAAGCTCTACAGGTATGTTAAAGCTACTAGAACATAGGTTCCTTGTGCGTAAGATGGAAAATAATATGTAATACATATCTCTATTCATGTAAATGTGTATAATATATATATCATATTCCTATCTTATGTGCCATGAACCTATGTCAAGACAGGGACAGAATCTGGAGAGAATTGAGTAGGTAGGTCTAGAATAGAGGTATACACGGATACCCTGGTAGGAATGTATACATCCCTCTATATAGCTATAAACCATTGTTACAAGACTGAGAGAAACACACCCAAATCTATATATAATTTCAGTATATTACATGCAGTCAAGTTGTGTACATAAACTTCTCGCACTACCTGTATTTAATGTACTGACTGTGAAATCGAAATCCGCTGTGTCATATTCCGGCTATCTTTATGGTTGAATAGGTTAACAAGTCCTCATATGAATAATTTAAACCACCAGATAAAATATCTTGGTTTGTGAACTGATTATAACCAGGTGTTGCCATCTTGAAATATTTCTGACCTTAAAGGTGTTTTTTTTAGTAAAGGAAATTTTACTGACCTTCAGCTACTTTCTTCCAGTAGATTAAATGTTAATTTCTACATACTTCCTAGCTAATAAATCTTCCCTATGTAGTGATGTAATGTGAGTGTAATGTTTTATTAGGGATTACTTTAAATACTGGAGCAATAGTCATCAGTTGATAATACCTAGAAAAGTGAATCAACTAACTAATAAACAAAGGAATTAAATAATTGATACTTTTGGTGATTAATATGAAATCGATAGGTGGACCCTTTAGGAAATCCACTATATTCATAAAACCACTACCAACTGAACATTAGGCTAAAGTTTCATATGAATCTGGCTTTGAATATCAAATTGCCCAAATTTTGATTTTAAAACAAATATTATCAATGTTGCCATTTCATTTCCTGCTTGTTTCTTATTTCATTGCACGGAATATGATAAGTTGTTGGTGATTGTCAATTATCATAGTCAATGATATGTAAAACTAAACTTCACCAATCTGAACAAATCTTGTAGTCTGCAAGATTTCTATATTTACAACAATTATCATTTAATCGTTATTGCTTGTAAGATATATATATAGGAGTAATGAAAAATGTACTGTCCATGTGCACGCTGGGACTAACCTGGTAAGTACTACCTGGTAAGAGCCCTCATCTCAGGACCTAGGATACCCTACAAGTGACCTCGTTTCATGACCTAGGACATCCTACCTGGTAAGTGACCTCATTTCATGACCTAGGACACCCTACCTGGTAAGTGACCTCGTTTCATGACCTAGGACATCCTACCTGGTAAGTGACCTCGTTTCATGACCTAGGACACCCTACCTGGTAAGTGACCTCGTTTCATGACCTAGGACATCCTACCTGGTAAGTGACCTCGTTTCATGACCTAGGGCATCCTACCTGGTAAGTGACCTCGTTTCATGACCTAGGACACCCTACCTGGTAAGTGACCTCGTTTCAGGACCTAGGACACCCTACCTGGTAAGTGACCTCGTTTCATGACCTAGGACACCCTACCTGGTAAGTGACCTCGTTTCATGACCTAGGACATCCTACCTGGTAAGTGACCTTGTTTCATGACCCAGGACATCCTACCTGGTAAGTGACCTCATCTCAGGACCTAGGACACCCTACCTGGTAAGTGACCTCGTTTCAGGACCTAGGACACCCTACCTGGTAAGTGACCTCATCTCATGACCTAGGACACCCTACCTGGTAAGTGACCTCGTTTCAGGACCTAGGACACCCTACCTGGTAAGTGACCTCGTTTCATGACCTAGGACACCCTACCTGGTAAGTGACCTCGTTTCAGGACCTAGGACATCCTACCTGGTAAGTGACCTCGTTTCATGACCTAGGACACCCTACCTGGTAAGTGACCTCGTTTCATGACCTAGGACACCATACCTGGTAAGTGACCTCATCTCAGGACCTAGGACACCCTACCTGGTAAGTGACCTCATCTCAGGACCTAGGACACCCTACCTGGTAAGTGACCTCGTCTCAGGACCTAGGATGCCCTACCTGGTAAGTGACCTCGTTTCATGACCTAGGACACCCTACCTGGTAAGTGACCTCGTTTCATGACAAAGGACATCCTACCTGGTAAGTGACCTCATCTCAGGACCTAGGACAACCTACCTGGTAAGTGACCTCGTTTCATGACCTAGGACACCCTACCTGGTAAGTGACCTCGTTTCATGACATAGGACGCCCTACCTGGTAAGTGACCTCATTTTACGACCTAGGACACCCTACCTGGTAAGTGACCTCGTTTCATGACCTAGGACACCATACCTGGTAAGTGACCTCATCTCAGGACCTAGGACACCCTACCTGGTAAGTGACCTCATCTCAGGACCTAGGACACCCTACCTGGTAAGTGACCTCGTCTCAGGACCTAGGACACCCTACCTGGTAAGTGACCTCGTCTCAGGACCTAGGACACCCTACCTGGTAAGTGACCTCGTCTCAGGACCTAGGACATCCTACCTGGTAAGTGACCTCGTCTCAGGACCTAGGACACCCTACCTGGTAAGTGACCTCATCTCAGGACCTAGGACACCCTACCTGGTAAGTGACCTCGTTTCATGACATAGGACATCCTACCTGGTAAGTGACCTCATCTCAGGACCTAGGACACCCTACCTGGTAAGTGACCTCGTTTCATGACCTAGGACACCCTACCTGGTAAGTGACCTCGTTTCATGACATAGGACACACTACCTGGTAAGTGACTTTGTCTCAGGACCTAGGACATCCTACCTGACTACTATAAATGAAATTCCTACCAGCCTGGTGAGCTTATATACATTGGTGACTTGCACTTTTATACTAACTTCTTTTTCACAAAGTCTTTGATGACATCTACGTACCCTGACTCTGTTAATCCAACAAATCCTCCAGTCCTTGTCCCTCGTTATCAATGAACCTTTTATCATCAATACAATAACATTAATGATATCTCTTTATTTTCCAGGCTTGGAATGCTGATTGGCACCCACCCTTTTAAGTGTGTGGTGGTGAGTGCGTTTGTGGTGGGCATATTTACTCTTGGTGTGATCAACTTCACGGAAAACACCGATTCCGATTCCCTCTGGGTACCGTCAGATGCTGATGTATTCAAGTACAAAAACTGGGCATCTGAGAATTTCCCTAGTACTCTACGCACTGCCAGCATTATATTTGTTTCGAATGATGTCTTGAGTACATCAGCTGTTCAGGCAGTAAGTATATTCCTCATTGTTAATTTGGTACTGGCCTATATAAACATAATCTTATTTAATGTAATTGGAATATTGTGTGTACAAGGTTTTAGCTTGTTATCTTTTGTCCTTGCAGATGAACAGTCTATACAAAAGTAGTCTTGGATTGACAACGTCATCAGGGAAAAACTACACAGAAATCTGTTTTCAGTGAGCTAAATTTATTTATCAAAATTTATTTATTTATTCATCAAAATTTATTTATCAAAATCTACACATAGTTTATGTTTCCCACTCTCTCATAAGTTATTACATGTGGACATTTCATTTACCGCAGGTAACTTTGAGATCTTAAAACTAATCTGTCCTTCTGTTCCTTGTCTTCTTATTCTTAGTGTCTCCTTGACACCCGTCCTCATATGACTGGGACTGTTGGTGTCTCCTTGACATCCGTCCTCATATGACTGGGACTGTTGGTGTCTCCTTGACACCCGTCCTCATATGACTGGGACTGTTGGTGTCTCCTTGACACCCGTCCTCATATGACTGGGGCTGTTGGTGTCTCCTTGACACCTGTCCTCATATGACTGGGACTGTTGGTGTCTCCTTGACATCCGTCCTCATATGACTGAGGCTGTTGGTGTCTCCTTGACACCCGTCCTCATATGACTAGGACTGTTGGTGTCTCCTTGACAGCCATTGTCATATGACCCTGGCTGTTGGTGTCTCCTTGACACCTGTCTTCATATGACTCTGGCTGTTGGTGTCTCCATGACAGCCGTTGTCATATGACTGGGACTGTTGGTGTCTCCTTGACATCCGTCCTCATATGACTGGGACTGTTGGTGTCTCCTTGACACCCGTCCTCATGTGACTGGGACTGTTGGTGTCTCCTTGATACCCGTCCTCATATGACTCTGGCTGTTGGTGTCTCCTTGACACCCGTCCTCATATGACTGGGACTGTTGGTGTCTCCTTGACATCCGTCCTCATATGACTGGGGCTGTTGGTGTCTCCTTGACACCCGTCCTCATATGACTGGGACTGTTGGTGTCTCCTTGACATCCGTCCTCATATGACTGAGGCTGTTGGTGTCTCCTTGACACCTGTCCTCATATGACTGGGACTGTTGGTGTCTCCTTGACAGCCATTGTCATATGACCCTGGCTGTTGGTGTCTCCTTGACACCTGTCTTCATATGACTCTGTCTGTTGGTGTCTCCATGACAGCCGTTGTCATATGACCCTGGCTGTTGGTGTCTCCTTTACACCTGTCCTCATATGACCCAGGCTGTTAGTGTCTCGTTAAAATTAAAGCAAATTGAACTGTTATGTCTATACGTTTGGTTAATTGTTCAGGTGATAATTAGGACCCAGCACAAAAGTGTGGGTGTACATATAGTAATTGCCCTGTCCATCTGTCGGTCTGTTTGTCAGCACTTTTATATTTCTGTTCAATCACTTAACTTTCCTTAGGTTAATTGAACTCAACTTAATACAGTGCTTCCTTATTGAAAGTGCTTGCTTGAGATTGCTTTTCAGCATCAAAGGTCAAAAGGCAAGTTCACTGTTACTAAATTTTATAAATAAAAAAATCAAATATTCCATGGAAAATCTAGAGTTTGCTTTGGCAAATCTAATTCAAACTTCTTTCAGTACTTCCATACTTAAAGTGTTTAGAATTGATTTACAGTTTGAAAGGTCAAAGATCAAGGTCACTGTTGCTATAAATAGAGAATTAGTTAACTTGCAATAACATGAGTTTCCTTTGTGCCGATCTGCCTCAATCTTCATTCAATGCTATTCTCATTGGAAGTGTGCTTGTTCGTGATTAACATCAACCTCTGTGATAAGGGCAAATGGCTTCTTGATGCTTATGAAGGATATATAGCCACATAGTAGGGCCCTTACTGACCTGTCAGTGGTCTAGTTAAATTCATGTTTGAATCATATGAATAAATTAATTCCGCATAAAATTCGTTGTAAAGCCTTGTTCTTAGGAAAATTAACATTTCAATTAACATTTCAAAAAAATGTGAAAGCCTTGTTTAAGCATTACTTTATAAATGCTGGAACTACTGATAATTTCTTTTGTATAGTGTTAAAAATGGTGTTTGTTAATGCATTTTGTTATAATTTATAGATCTGGCTCCAACTGTTTAGTGAACAGTATCCTTGAATTGTGGAGCTTCAATGATGCCAGTATAACCGGGGCAAGTAGAACTGATATCGTCAACACAATCAACACTGCCACAGTGAGGTAAGTTTAAAGTTGTAGGATTGTAGACAATGTCAAAATGAGGTAGGTTTACAGTTGTAGGATTGGAGAAAAGATAAGGCATTATCAAAGGAGACATTAAAAAGAAGGAAGTGAAAAGATATTCCAAAATTTATTGTTGCCACATATGATCATGCAATGGAGCCAGCAGGTAAAATATCATAAACCCTACCTGAAGGATAGAGGATTAAAGACAAACACTGCCACAGTGAGGTAGGATTACTGTCGGAGGATTAAAGACAAACACTGTCACAGTGAGGTAGGAATACTGTCAGAGGATTAAAGACAAACACTGTCACAGTGAGGTAGGGTTACTGTCGGAGGATTAAAGACAAACACTGCCACAGTGAGGTAGGGTTACTGTCGGAGGATTAAAGACAAACACTGTCACAGTGAGGTAGGATTACTGTTGGAGGATTAAAGACAAACACTGCCACAGTGAGGTAGGATTACTGTCAGTGGATTAAAGACAAACACTGCCACAGTGAGGTAGGGTTACTGTCGGAGGATTAAAGACAAACACTGCCACAGTGAGGTAGGGTTACTGTCAGAGGATTAAAGACAAACACTGCGACAGTGAGGTAGAATTACTGTCAGTGGATTAAAGACAAACACTGCGACAGTGAGGTAGAATTACTGTCAGTGGATTAAAGACAAACACTGCGACAGTGAGGTAGAATTACTGTCAGTGGATTAAAGACAAACACTGCCACAGTGAGGTAGGATTACTGTTGGAGGATTAAAGACAAACACTGCGACAGTGAGGTAGAATTACTGTCAGTGGATTAAAGACAAACACTGCGACAGTGAGGTAGAATTACTGTCAGTGGATTAAAGACAAACACTGCCACAGTGAGGTAGGATTACTGTTGGAGGATTAAAGACAAACACTGCCACTGAGGTAGGATTACTGTCAGAGGATTAAAGACAAACACTGCCACAGTGAGGTAGGGTTACTGTCAGAGGATTAAAGACAAACACTGCGACAGTGAGGTAGAATTACTGTCAGTGGATTAAAGACAAACACTGTCACAGTGAGGTAGAATTACTGTCAGAGGATTAAAGACAAACACTGTCACAGTGAGGTAGGATTACTGTCAGAGGATTAAAGACAAACACTGTCACAGTGAGGTAGAATTACTGTCAGTGGATTAAAGACAAACACTGCCACAGTGAGGTAGGGTTACTGTCGGAGGATTAAAGACAAACACTGCGACAGTGAGGTAGGGTTACTGTCGGAGGATTAAAGACAAACACTGCCACAGTGAGGTAGGGTTACTGTCGGAGGATTAAAGACAAACACTGCGACAGTGAGGTAGGGTTACTGTCGGAGGATTAAAGACAAACACTGCCACTGTGAGGTAGGATTACTGTCAGAGGATAAAAGACAAACACTGCCACAGTGAGGTAGGGTTACTGTCGGAGGATTAAAGACAAACACTGCCACAGTAAGGTAGGGTTACTGTCAGAGGATTAAAGACAAACACTGCCACAGTGAGGTAGGATTACTGTCGGAGGATTAAAGACAAACACTGTCACAGTGAGGTAGGATTACTGTCAGAGGATTAAAGACAAACACTGCCACAGTGAGGTAGGGTTACTGTCGGAGGATTAAAGACAAACACTGCCACAGTAAGGTAGGGTTACTGTCAGAGGATTAAAGACAAACACTGCCACAGTGAGGTAGGATTACTGTCGGAGGATTAAAGACAAACACTGTCACAGTGAGGTAGGATTACTGTCAGAGGATTAAAGACAAACACTGCCACAGTGAGGTAGGATTACTGTCAGTGGATTAAAGACGAACACTGCCACAGTGAGGTAGGATTACTGTCAGTGGATTAAAGACAAACACTGCCACAGTGAGGTAGGAATACTGTCGGAGGATTAAAGACGAACACTGCCACAGTGAGGTAGGATTACTGTCGGAGGATTAAAGACAAACACTGCCACAGTGAGGTAGGAATACTGTCAGAGGATTAAAGACAAACACTGCCACAGTAAGGTAGGAATACTGTCAGAGGATTAAAGACAAACACTGCCACAGTAAGGTAGGATTACTGTCAGAGGATTAAAGACAAACACTGCCACAGTAAGGTAGGATTACTGTCAGAGGATTAAAGACAAACACTGCCACAGTGAGGTAGGGTTACTGTCGGAGGATTAAAGACAAACACTGCCACAGTAAGGTAGGATTACTGTCGGAGGATTAAAGACCAACACTGCCACTGTGAGGTAGGGTTACTATCAGTGGATTAAAGACAAACACTGCCACAGTGAGGTAGGATAACTGTCAGTGGATTAAAGACGAACACTGCCACAGTGTGGTAGGAATACTGTCGGAGGATTGAAGACAAACACTGCGACAGTGAGGTAGGATTACTGTCGGAGGATTAAAGACAAACACTGCCACAGTGAGGTAGGATTACTGTCGGAGGATTAAAGACAAACACTGCCACTGTGAGGTAGGATTACTGTCAGTGGATTAAAGACAAACACTGCCACAGTGAGGTAGGGTTACTGTCAGAGGATTAAAGACAAACACTGCCACTGTGAGGTAGGATTACTGTCAGAGGATTGAAGATAAATGGTGCTGCAGTGAGCTATCTTAAGAGGCAGATTTGACCCTAATTTTTAGCTCACTGGTTACGAGTAGCCGAGTGCTAATGCTGTCACCCCGGTGTCCGCATCAGCGTCCCACCCCAAAGCTTTAAAGTTTTTTGAGTAAGTTTTTGGAAAGCTTGTAAGTCCAAAAGTATACACCTCAGGCCCTTCTAAGTTGGTTTATACATTCATTAGAGGTCTAGGAGTGATGTTATGGCAAAATTATGCAGAAACAAATTGTGATATTTTTGCATTTTACCATTTTGTCGACTTAAATTTTTTGGCACCAAAACTCACTTTAAAGTTTTTGGGGTCAGTTTTTGGAAAGTTTGTAAGTCCAAAAGTATACACCTCATGCCCTTCTAAATTGGTTTATGCATTCATTAGAGATCCAGGAGTGATGCTGTGGCAAATCATGCAGAAAAAAACATTGGCATTTTGGTATTTTACTATTTAGTGGACTTACTTTTTTTGACACAAAAACTCACTTTAAAGATTTTGGGGGTTAGTTTTGAAAAGCTTGTAAGTCCACACCCTTCTTATTTGGTTTATACATCCATTAGAGGTCTAGGAGCGATATTATGTGACATACAATTCAAAATGGTACTCTTATGTATTGCTATAAAACATGTACAGACCTCCAGTTACAAACAAACATAGGAATCTGACTATACAAGAAATATATATATATATTGTACATGTAGAGCCTGTAATGTAATCAATACACTGTTTTGTTTTTCAGCCCTATGTATGGTAGGCCGTATGATTTTACTACAGCCCTGGGTGGCATCACCTACAGTTCAGGCACAACTGTCGGCTCTGCTATGGCAGCTAAAATGGTCTTCTTTCTGAAGGGAGATAGTGCAGTGAGTCTTTCTTTTATGTTATTCAAGAAAACTTCTCTAAACGTAAAATATTTCTCGGAACACAGACCAGACAAAAATGATTAAATCATCTCTCAATGCCTCACAGATAAGGCAGTTCTTCCTCAGGTAAATTATAGTTCTCACAACTCTTAACTTTAATATACATGTACTTTGATAAGGCCTTGTATATTTTAGTAAGATTGTTTGGTAGGTACTTAATACTTGGGTAATATCTTGTGTATTTTAGTAAGATTGTTTGGTAGGTACTTAATATAGTAACTTGGGTAAGATCTTGTATATTTTGGTAAGATTGTTTGGTAGGTACTTAATACTTGGGTAAGATCTTGTATATTTTGGTAAGATCTACTTATTCTTTTGGTAAGATTCCAAATACTTTGACAAGGTTGTGTATATTTTGGAAGGATCTCTTATACTTTTGTAAAACGTTCTATATTTCTTAGATAAGGCCCCATATACGTAAGGAAATCCTGCATATATATAGATAACGTTAAGATAGATCTTCAACAATTTTACAGCAAATATTTAATCTATAAATTTGCTATATTTTAGAACAAAGCTGAATCAATGGACTGGGAAACCAAGATAGTAAACCTGGTACTGAATGCAAAGGACAGTTCTATTTCTGAATACTACATCCTAGCCACAAGGAGGTATGTCACATCTTTATCACAATGTAGTTCACATTTAGTTAATATAATTCATTAGGTCACCTATTCAAATGAATGACCTTGACCTTTATTCAAGGTCACATTAGTCAAATAGGCTAAAATAGTAAATTAAATGATTTCTTCTCAATGATCAAGTGGCCCAGAGACCTGATATTATGTGTAGCATGCTGGGGTGGAGGGCTACAAAGTTTGTTTAAACGAATATACTTTGACCTACATTTAAGTTCACAAGGTCAAATATGCTGAAATCTTTAAACAACTTCTCAATAATCAAGAGGCCCACAGGGATATGATATTGGGTCTGTAGCCTGCTGTGATGTAGACGGCTTTCTAATCACAGGTGTCGAATGTACAAAAATCTTCAAATGACGACATCTCAATGCTCTTATAGTCGCCTTAAACTTCATCAGTTGTAGGATGATGAATTGACATAATTTGGAGGCAATCATTAATCATTACACATCATTGTAGGAATCGCCCGGTTTATTTGATGGGGAATTTTACTCCAAAAGCTCATGCAAGACCTCCTCCAAATTTATCTCTGATAAGTGACATTTAATTAGGTCAGCGTAACTGTTATAATAGTGTCTGAGAATACCATTAATTTGGCTAATGTTGGACATTTCTTTCTTTCAGTTTTTCCGACGTGGCAGGAGATGCCATTAGTGGTGATGTTTCCTTACTCAGTGCAGGTTATATGATAGTAATAGTGTATGTCGTCATCATCCTCGGCAGATTTAACTGTCTAGATTTCGGGGTAAGTGTATGCAGTATCAAATGTTTGAAATTTGGTTTATCTTTTTTAACGTCCTATTAACAGCCAGGGTCATTTAAGGATGTGCCAGGTTATGGATGTAGAGGAAAGGCGGAGGACCTGGAGAAAAATAACCGACATACAACCAGTACAAGGCAACTGCCACATGTGGGTTTTGAACTCGCAACCCAGAGGTGGAGGGCTAGTGATAAAGTGTTAGGATACCTTAACCACTTGGCCACCGTGGCCCTACCAAATCTTGGAAAAACAAAACCAAAACAAATAGCTTACTGCTATAAAGTGACATCATTAGAAATCAGTCCTAGTTCAAGGAAATATTTCACTGCTATAAACTAGAAAAATCCATTGCATAACAGCTCTCCAGTCCTAGCTAACTCAACTAGAAATCAATGAAAATGTGCTTTTCAATATTAGTCCAAACAGAAATTTGTCTGTGTTATAGTCAGTTCAACAGTAATCCATTGAAGCTCGCTGAGAAATTTGTCTGTGTTATAGTCAGTTCAACAGTAATCCATTGTAGCTCGCTGAGAAATTTGTCTGTGTTATAGTCAGTTCAACAGTAATCCATTGTAGCTCGCTGAGAAATTTGTCTGTATTATAGTAATTTAACAGTAATCAATGTTAACTAGTTATCTATACCATTTTGTCCCTGATCACAACTGTTTCAAAATAATGATGTTGTTTGTTGACCACAGCTGGGTATTTCGGTGTGCGGCATTCTAGTGATCGGATTGTCGTTAGGTTTCTCGTATGGACTGGCGTCTGCTGCTGGCTGGAATTACACACCTCTACATTCAGTGCTCCCTTTCCTCCTGTTAGGTAAATACCTGACTGATTTTGTAATTTTATGTAACTTTCTTGAGATTCTACAGATTCCTTCATACCATAATAGCTATAATGTTACTGTCTTTTAAATGTTTGCTCAAATGTTTCGCTCAGGTAGCACTTAGTTATGAATTTGATCCTGAGTCTCCCTACAGGCAGTGATACCTTTGCTGTTTGATTTTAGACCACAAACTTGAGTATGAAACAACTATAATGATATCATTGACAGAGGCACCAGACAAACCGAGAGAAAATACATGTTTGTGATTTCTCGGTCGGAACCTTCTTTATATATCAATATCAAAAACTCTGTAACAGGTATCGGAGTGGATGATCTGTTTGTGATCATGGGTGCCTACAAAAGCCTGCCTGATGGGTATTCTGAACGACCTGTCCATGAGCGAATGGCTATGACCCTGAAGCATGCAGGAGTGTCCATCACCGTCACATCCCTCACAGACATGTGTGCTTTTGGGATAGGTGCTACAACAGTAAGTGATGAGTAGGGACTCGTTATTAATGTAGACATAAAACAATTACTTGACAAACATATACTGGATATAGAAGTGGCTTTGTATTAATGAGTATATAATATAAGGTCAAGATAGAGTACATGGAAAGTGTGGAACCTTATAAATAGTGATTTAAATACTTTCCTTTTAGTTAGTCTACAACTAGACTTGATCTGGGTGTTGTATAAATGGAAGGTCTGGCTCCCTTGGGGGCAGATGGGTGGACCCAAACAGGCCACACACACTATAAGTCACTTCTCCTTCCAAATATAACTTACTGTTGTAATAAAAGTGGGATTGTACCTTCTCTCATTCACCCAATGTTTCTGTGAATTTAGTATCAGGTTGATTTCAACATGATTGTCCCATATGACAGTGTAGTAACTTCCTTTCCAGGTACTGCCCGCCCTACGCTCCTTTTGCGTGTTTTGTTGTCTCGGTATACTGGCCCTCTTCCTGTTGGCGGCTACTTTTTTTGTTGGCTGTATAGCTCTGACTGCTAAGAGACGCGATGATGACAGGAATTCCTGTATATGCTGCTATAGACACAATGCTTACTATCAACCAAATGAATGCAGTAAAACAGAATTGTTTGTCACAGCAGTGAAGAAGTTTTACGCACCTAATCTGATGCGTTTACCTGTGAAGGTACATGTGTTTTCTGATTCTGACGGTTTGATCTAGGTCGACCATAGTAACGCTCAGCATTGTCATACCTTTATAACCAATACTTATAGTGGAATTTCTTGTAAATTTAAAAGAAAAGAAATGATTAAATAAAAACAAATTTATAAATATATTTTTAGTAAGTAGTGCATCATTCTTCCAGAATCGCCATTTCTAATACAGTTTAATTAAAACGTTTATTTCAAACTTCCATTTTGAAGCTAATTAGCACTGGAAATTGCTTAATCTATTGAAATAAACTGGAAAATTACTTCAGAGGTATGAAAATAAACCAGGTCCACAATCTATTATGTGATTGTAAATATTTCGTTTTGGTGAATACAGATAGTAGTTATGGTTGTGACTGCCATCTTCCTGGGCTTTGGTATTTGGGGCTTTGTGGTGCTGAAGCAGGAATACAACCCAATTTGGTTCATCCCGAGCGACTCATATCCCTACAAGTATGACAGTGCTAGTAACCTATACTTCAATACCGGTGCTCAGGCAGCAGTCTACTGCAGTAAGTATTATAACCCCACAACTCTGACAGTAGTCTACTGCAGTAAGTATTATATACCCCACAACTCTGACAGTAGTCTACTGCAGTAAGTATTATATACCCCACAACTCTGACAACAGTCTACTACAGTAAGTATTATATACCCCACAACTCTGACAGTAGTCTACTGCAGTAAGTATTATATACCCCACAACTCTGACAGTAGTCTACTGCAGTAAGTATTATATACCCCACAACTCTGACAACAGTCTACTACAGTAAGTATTATATACCCCACAACTCTGACAACAGTCTACTACAGTAAGTATTATATACCCCACAACTCTGACAGTAGTCTACTACAGTAAGTATTATATACCCCACAACTCGGACAGTTGTCTACTGCAGTAAGTATTATATACCCCACAACTCTGACAACAGTCTACTGCAGTAAGTATTATATACCCCACAACTCTGACAACAGTCTACTGCAGTAAGTATTATATACCCCACAACTCTGACAACAGTCTACTACAGTAAGTATTATATACCCCACAACTCTGACAGTAGTCTACTGCAGTAAGTATTATATACCCCACAACTCTGACAACAGTCTACTGCAGTAAGTATTATATACCCCACCACTCTGACAACAGTCTACTGCAGTAAGTATTATATACCCCACAACTCTGACAGTAGTCTACTACAGTAAGTATTATATACCCCACAACTCTGACAACAGTTTACTGTAGTAAGTATTATATACCCCACAACTCTGACAACAGTCTACTGCAGTAAGTATTATATACCCCACCACTCTGACAACAGTCTACTGCAGTAAGTATTATATACCCCACAACTCTGACAGTAGTCTACTACAGTAAGTATTATATACCCCACAACTCTGACAGTAGTCTACTACAGTAAGTATTATATACCCCACAACTCTGACAGTTGTCTACTGCAGTAAGTATTATATACCCCACAACTCTGACAACAGTCTACTGCAGTAAGTATTATATACCCCACAACTCTGACAACAGTCTACTACAGTAAGTATTATATACCCCACAACTCAGATAACAGTCTACTGCAGTAAGTATTATATACCCCACAACTCTGACAGTAGTCTACTGCAGTAAGTATTATATACCCCACAACTCTGACAACAGTCTACTGCAGTAAGTATTATATACCCCACAACTCTGACAACAGTCTACTGCAGTAAGTATTATATACCCCACAACTCTGACAACAGTCTACTGTAGTAAGTATTATATACCCCACAACTCTGACAACAGTCTACTACAGTAAGTATTATATACCCCACAACTCAGACAACAGTCTACTACAGTAAGTATTATATACCCCACAACTCTGACAACAGTCTACTGCAGTAAGTATTATATACCCCACAACTCTGACAACAGTCTACTACAGTAAGTATTATATACCCCACAACTCTGACAGTAGTCTACTGCAGTAAGTATTATATACCCCACAACTCAGACAGTAGTCTACTGCAGTAAGTATTATATACCCCACAACTCTGACAGTAGTCTACTGCAGTAAGTATTATATACCCCACAACTCGGACAGCAGTCTACTGCAGTAAGTATTATATACCCCACAACTCGGACAGTAGTCTACTGCAGTAAGTATTATATACCCCACAACTCTGACAACAGTCTACTACAGTAAGTATTATATACCCCACAACTCTGACAGTAGTCTACTGCAGTAAGTATTATATACCCCACAACTCTGACAGTAGTCTACTGTAGTAAGTATTATATACCCCACAACTCTGACAACAGTCTACTGCAGTAAGTATTATATTAATGTTAATTATTGTGGCACTTAAAATGTTTAATCTGGTGAGTTGCACATGTTTTTTTTTATATTTTTAAAGCTAATTACTGTAACAATGGATATTTAGAGATGTGGTCATGTTAAATACAGTATACAGAGATGCAGAATCTAGTGAGCTTATAAATCAGACATGTGTAAGAATCTATTGAGCTAATTCAGGTTTGAAGAACACAGTGCACTTATAAATGTAGAATCTAGTGGTCTAACTCACAGGTGCAAAATATAGTAAGAAAACTCAGAGATTTAGAATCCAGTGAGTTAACTCACAGGTGTAAAGTATAGTAAGATAACTCAGAGATGTAGAAACCAGTGAGTTAACTCACAGGTGTAAAGTATAGTAAGATAACTCACAGATGTAGAATCCAGTTGTATAATTCACAGGTGTTAAGTCATTTACATGTAGTTCTCACATATGTATGTTTTTTTAAAGCGTTACTCTCCTCATTATAATGCCAACTGTTTGTTATGTTGTAGGAACAACGTGGCAGCATTTTGAACATATAATGTATTGTTGTTATTCCAATTAAGTGTTTTTTTTTCTATATTTCAGAAAGCATAGATTACTACTCAAAACAGACCCAGTTTGATTCCCTGTACAACCAAATGACTGGTAGCAAATTCATATCCTCAGGGTCCACTGACAGCTGGTTCAAATCCTTTACCGACTGGCTCAGCAGTACATCAACCGCCTCAGTCACCTCCAGATTAGATTCTAGTAAGTTGACAGGATTGTAGACATCTTGAGCATACATAAAGTTTGGTAACCCACTAGATCACATTGTTACAGTAATACCCTCTATCATCCTCTCCTGCTTTGTAGATATCAATGATCATATACCAGACCTGATTTATGTTGTAGATAAATATCCGAGTTCCTCAGCAAACTTCTATGACCTGTTGTATGAGTTTGTGACGACTGAGGCGACAGGACTACGTCACAGGTCTGAGTTAGTGTTTACCAACACGTCGGGAGTTCTTGGAGTGTCTGTAAGTCCAATACCACAAACTAACACCTTAACATCTAAAACCTCTGTCTCTTAAGTTCAACTCTACAGACCAAGCATGGTCAACTTTAGTCAAATCTCATCCTGTCTATCAACTGTACAGACCAACACTTGGTCAACTTTAGTTAGATCTCATCCTGTCTGTCAGTTCAACTCTACAGACCAACACATGGTCAACTTTAGTTAGATCTCATCCTGTCTGTCAACTCTACAGACCAACACATGGTCAACTTTAGTTAGATCTCATCCTGTCTGTCAACTCTACAGACCAACGCATGGTCAACTTTAGTTAGATCTCATCCTGTCTGTCAGTTCAACTCTACAGACCAAAGCATGGTCAACTTTAGTTAGATCTCATCCTGTCTGCCAACTCTACAGACCAATGCATGGTCAACTTTAGTTAGATCTCATCCTGTCTGTCAACTCTACAGACCAAAGCATGGTCAACTTTAGTTAGATCTCATCCTGTCTGTCAACTCTACAGACCAACACATGGTCAACTTTAGTTAGATCTCATCCTGTCTGTCAACTCTACAGACCAACACATGGTCAACTTTAGTTAGATCTCATCCTGTCTGTCAACTCTACAGACCAACACATGGTCAACTTTAGTTAGATCTCATCCTGTCTTTCAACTCTACAGACCAAAGCATGGTCAACCCTAGTCAAATATCATCCTGTCTTTCAACTCTACAGACCAAAGCATGGTCAACTTTAGTTAGATCTCATCCTGTCTGTCAACTCTACAGACCAACTCATGGTCAACTTTAGTTAGATCTCATCCTGTCTGTCAACTCTACAGACCAAAGCATGGTCAACTTTAGTTAGATCTCATCCTGTCTGTCAACTCTACAGACCAACTCATGGTCAACTTTAGTTAGATCTCATCCTGTCTGTCAACTCTACAGACCAAAGCATGGTCAACTTTAGTTAGATCTCATCCTGTCTGTCAACTCTACAGACCAATGCATGGTCAACTTTAGTCGCATCTCATCCTGTCTGTCAACTCTACAGACCAACACATGGTCAACTTTAGTTAGATCTCATCCTGTCTGCCAACTCTACAGACCAATGCATGGTCAACTTTAGTTAGATCTCATCCTGTCTGTCAACTCTACAGACCAACACATGGTCAACTTTAGTTAGATCTCATCCTGTCTGCCAACTCTACAGACCAAAGCATGGTCAACTTTAGTTAGATCTCATCCTGTCTGTCAACTCTACAGACCAACACATGGTCAACTTTAGTTAGATCTCATCCTGTCTGTCAACTCTACAGACCAACACATGGTCAACTTTAGTTAGATCTCATCCTGTCTGTCAACTCTACAGACCAACGTATGGTCAACTTATGATAGATACAATCTTTTCTCATACATGTACATATTTCAACTGGGACATTTTTAAGAATTCAAGAATATGGGGAGTATATATTGACCAACCTAATGGTACATTTGAGACATTGACTCATTAACGAACATCTGATGCTTTAACAGCATTTTCTATGATTGGTAAGCTGACTTGATGATGTAATATTTTGCTCCAATGAATTCTGCCCAATGACATAGAAAGGTTGACCTGTTAGCTTGAGTTAATGTGAGCTTTTGTTTTGTAGGCATCCTACATCAAATACACCCACGTAGTGTTAACAGACTCGACAACTAAAATCGATGCTATGGAGAACACACAGAGTATTGTGTCGGCACAGTTTCCCAATGACAACTGTTTTGCATATGGCAGATTGTATTTACAGTGGTACACAAACAAGGTAACATATCCAAAATGGCTTTATGTTCAGTCATTATATGATTTGTTCAATATTATTTGTAGAAATGGGCCTTGCAGACATATTTTTAGTATAACCCAACACTTTTGCACAGATACATATGATTGATAACTTTGATGATATGAATTATTATATATTGGCTTATGCTAAAAGAAATAGCACCTGGTACTCAATTCATTGTGAAAATAATATGGAAGACTTGATTTGTTAGATTATTATTTATTTACATGTACAATGTATTTATGTTTTACACAGCCAATTAACAGCAAGCAATGACATAATTATCATGGCGTTGTTATCAGGGAGAAATGTCATGACCCAGACTTGTGAGTTGTACGTCGGTGAACGTTCAGTGACCTGCTGTAATACTGTGTTATAGGACAGAGTTATACGTCGGTGAACGTTAATGACCCGCTATAATACTATGTTATAGGACGGAGTTGTACGTCGGTGGATGTTCAGTGACCCGCCATAATACTGTGTTATAGGACAGAGTTTAACGTCTGTGAACATTCAGTGACCCGCCATAATACTGTGTTATAGGACAGAGTTGAAAGTCAGTGGACGTTCAGTGACCCGCTATAATACTGTGTTATAGGACGGAGTTGTACGTCGGTGGACGTTCAGTGACCTGCTGTAATACTATGTTATAGGACGGAGTTGTACGTCGGTGAATGTTCAGTGACCTGCTATAATACTATGTTATAGGACAGAGTTATATGTCAGTGAACTTTTAATGACCCGCTATAATACTGTGTTATAGGACGGAGTTGTACGTCGGTGAACGTTTAATGACCCGCTATAATACTGTGTTATAGGACAGAGTTGTACGTCAGTGAACGTTCAGTGACCCGCCATAATACTGTGTTATAGGACAGAGTTTAACGTCTGTGAACATTCAGTGACCCGCCATAATACTGTGTTATAGGACAGAGTTGAAAGTCAGTGAATGTTCAGTGACCTGCTGTAATACTATGTTATAGGACAGAGTTATACGTCAGTGAACTTTTTTGACCCGCTGTAATACTATGTTTTAGGTTATCCAAGTGGAGCTGTACAGGAATCTCGGACTAGCTGTTCTCTGTGTGTTTATAGTATGTCTGGTCCTCATTGCCAATCTCTTCACCAGTCTCATGGTCCTATCCTGTGTCCTGTTCACGTTGGTAAGTCATTCTAAAATTCTCACTGAAGACAAACAGCTGATACTTTATTACGTTTATATATCAGTACATATATATTTTTGTTGTCAATTTTAAGCTGAGAGGGAAGGAGTGGGAGATGGATTATTTCCTGTGGGTAAGGAGGGAATGGGTAAAGATGTGGTGTGGTAATACTGTTTTATTGAGTTATTTCCCTTTAACCAGGTAAGTTACTGAACATAGATTTAGTTGTGATGTAATGTGTAAGGCCCTGCCAGTCTGACTTGATAACTTTTATTGTGAATCATTAGACATACTTTTCACAAATTATTTATATCATAGGTAAAAAAAAAACCACTGGAGTAAAGTAGTTTACTCAGAAGGTTTGCAGGTAACAAAAGTGTTTCCCTAACAAATGCTAAATCATTATGTTTGTATTATCCAGGTGAGTGATACAGGCCCCATGGGTCTCTTGTTTTGTATTATCCAGGTGGACGTTGGTGGGATGATGCACTTCTGGGGTTTGACCATTGACACAGTGACCAGCATTATCCTTATCCTAGCTATTGGTCTGGCTGTAGACTACTCTGCTCACATTGGTCACTGCTTCATGACATTTAGTGGCGACAGAAATGGTGGGTACTAAATACTTCAAGTCATCAGTTTACAATCATAATTAACTTATATTATTAAGTAGTATGATAAAAAAGAAATACATTTTCTGTGCATTTGTTACCATATCTGAGCATTATCATGTTAACTTAATATGTTTGAATGAAATTGTGCTGTGTCATTTATAAATAATTCTCAGTTATAATGTTACAGAAGAAAAAAGAAATAAAACCTAATTTAGATAATGTCATCTGTGTTGGTGGTTAAGAGCTGGTTGTTTTGTAGCCCGAGTTCGTGGTACTCTGGTGGAGATGGGAAGTCCAGTGTTCAGTGGGGCTTTCAGTACCTTCCTGGCTTTCATCCTCCTAGCTGCCAGTAACAGCTATGTTTTTACTACATTTTTCAAGGTAAATATATAGATAGTTTTTACCTAGCTATGTACAGTTTATGCAGCTCATATTTTAATATATCTACAACGAAATTAGGTCTGTCTGTATGTCTGGTCCGGACAACTCCTAAACAGGTGGGCAGAATCCAATAATTCACCAAATATAAATGATCATGTGAAGATGTGCATGCCACTTTGTTTTTCACGAAATTATGCTTGCTATGGTAACAAACTTTTGTAAACAGGTTTTCAATAAGAGCCATAACCATAACATAAGTTTGTCCAGACAACTTCTCCTAAACCAGTGATCTGATTCCGATTAAACTTCACACAAATATAAAGGATCATGTGTAGATGTGCATGCATTTTTTTTTTTTTTTTAATTTGGTTGATATGGTAACTGGTCACTGTAAACAAGTTTTCTGATAATTATTTTGTCTTAAAAACTCCTCCTAAGCTGGTGGACAGATTCCAATGAAACTTCACACTAATATAGAGGACCATGTCTAGATGAGCATGTTTAAATTCCAAGATTGTTGTTGCCATGGTTACTGGTCATTATCAGCAGGTTTTTCTTGTCAGGGTAACTCCTCCTAAACTTGTGGGCTGATTTTCACAAAACTGCACAGGAATGTTAGGGAACACGTAGATATGCATGCAGTTGTTCAATTCAAAAATTTTGGTTGCCCTGGTAGCCGGTCATTATCAACAGGTTTTCCTCGTTCAGACAACTCCTAAACTGGTGATCTGAATCCGATGAACTTCTCAAAATTATAAAGGGCCATCTGCATATGTGCATGCAACCTTTTTTCTCAGAATTATGGCGGCTATGGCAACATGTCATTATAACTAGTTTTTCCGATAAAGAGCTGTAACCCCTCAGTTGTTTGGCCAATATTATATCAATCCAAAATGAATAACCTGTGATCCAATATTATATCAATCCAAAATAATTAACCTGTGATCTGTCATTAATGATATCACCATACCTGTGATATGTCATTAATGATATCACCATACCTGTGATCTGTCATTAATGATATCACCATACCTGTGATCTGTCAATGATGATATCACCATACCTGTGATCTGTCATTAATGATATCACCATACCTATGATCTGTCATTAATGATATCACCATACCTGTGACCTGTCATTAATGATATCACCATACCTGTGATCTGTCATTAATGATATCACCATACCTGTGATCTGTCATTAATGATATCACCATACCTGTGATCTGTCATTAATGATATCACCATACCTGTGATCTATATTTACAGGTGTTTCTACTAGTGGTAGTGTTTGGGGTGTTCCATGGACTTGCCTATCTTCCTGTTTTACTGAGCTGGATCGGACCGTCGCCATATTTGAGTGCTGAACGTGAGGAGAGAGGTCCGGGGGAGGTGGAACTTAAAGTTACAGCAGCTGACCTTAAATCACGCTCATCTTTACATGGAGAAATTAATCCAGCTATGGAAGATAAGGTATGTGACTGATATGTTTATGTAAAGATTAAAGAAATACAAACAAAGTAGGCGTACACATTGAGGATTATAGCACACATTGAGGATTATAGTACACATTGAGGATTATAGCACATTGAGGATTATAGTACACATTGAGGATTATAGTACACATTGAGGATTATAGTACACATTGAGGATTATAGCACACATTGAGGATTATAGTACACATTGAGGATTATAGTACACATTGAGGATTATAGTACACATTGAGGATTATAGCACACATTGAGTATTATAGTACACATTGAGTATTATAGTACACATTGAGGATTATAGTACACATTGAGGATTATAGTACACATTGAGGATTATAGTACACATTGAGGATTATAGTACACATTGAGGATTATAGTACACATTGAGGTACACATTGAGGATTATAGTACACATTGAGGATTATAGTACACATTGAGGATTATAGCACACATTGAGGATTATAGTACACATTGAGGATTATAGTACACATTGAGGATTATAGCACATTCATTTATTGTTAAAATGTACATATATCAAAACACACTCATTAATTAAAGTTATCTCTTTTAAACAATTAATGTCCTGTGAGAGTTTCAATTTATGATGAAATTTTCTCAATGACGTATACCAAGAAAGCAACTTCATTGAAAGTATATAAGAGTCGTAGGATTTTGCTGATGAATTATCTAGATTAACCTAAGTTTCTCTAGGCATTAAAATCTCCTTGAATGATTGATTTTTTTTTGTTCAGCATTAAAATTAGACCTGGGTTGATATGTATTACAGTAGTTACATTCCTCGTTAATGACGTTTGAGTATGGCAGTCTTCTGGAAGTGTATCACAGAGTCATATCCGGTTACTTGGAATGGTTTCATTTTTAAGTTAAAAGATGTTATTCTCATTGGTTATCCTAATATTATTGATTTTTTCCCTTTTATTTACCCTGAATCAGAAGTTATATGTGTGAGCCTGTGTCCGCCATATCGTGATACATTGTTTACATCCGGTAACATGTCAGTCTCCTCTTGTAATATCTTCGACCTACTCTAGTTATCACTAACGCCAAGTCTCATTTGTGTGCTGTGTTTTATTTGTGTCTGAGAATCGACCCCCACAACACTTAACAACCTATTGTATTATCTAACCAAGATCATTTCTGTACATGTCTGCACCATTGGACTTGTCAAGGAATGTGCCATCCCCCCAATTTTATCTTAAAAATGAATGTAATTTTTTTTTAACTTTAACTCCTGTTATATGCCACTTCTCAGGGTCAACTTCACTCAATCCTTTGAGTCTGACCCTTGTAGCATTGTAATGTCCCTTAATGGGCACTTTGGCTTGTAAAATCATTTAAGGGACTTTGAAATTTCAAATTGTGGTGTTTTAATGTCAGTGTAAGGACATTGAAATTTTGATCTGACATATTGTAATGTCAGTTAATTGGCATTGTGGTGTTGTTTTAGCAGTTAGTGGGCAATATGGTGTTGTAATATCAGTTTGTGGGCACTGTGATATTGTAATATCAGTTAGTGGGCACTGTGATATTGTAATATCAGTTAGTGGGCAATATGGTGTTGTAATATCAGTTAGTGGGCAATATGATGTTGTAATATCAGTTAGTGGGCAATATGGTGATGTAATATCAGTTAGTGGGCAATATGGTGTTGTAATATCAGTTAGTGGGCAATATGGTGATGTAATATCATTTAGTAGGCAATATGGTGTTGTAATATCAGTTAGTGGGCAATATGGTGTTGTAATATCACATAGTGGGCACTTTGGCATTGTGATATCAGTTAGTAGGCAACATGGTGTTGTAATATCAGTAAGTAGGCAATATGGTGTTGTAATATCAGTTAGTAGGCAATATGGTGTTGTAATATCAGTTAGTGGGCAATATGGTGTTGTAATATCAGTTAGTGGGCAATATGGTGTTGTAATATCAGTTAGTAGGCAATATGGTGTTGTAATATCAGTTAGTGGGCAATATGGTGTTGTAATATCAGTTAGTAGGCAATATGGTGATGTAATATCAGTTAGTAGGCAATATGGTGTTGTAATATCAGTTAGTGGGCAACATGGTGTTGTAATATCAGTTAGTAGGCAATATGGTGTTGTAATATCAGTACGTGGGCAATATGGTGTTGTAATATCAGTTAGTAGGCAACATGGTGTTGTAATATCAGTACGTGGGCAATATGGTGTTGTAATATCAGTTAGTGGGCAATATGGTGTTGTAATATCAGTACATGGGCAATATGGTGTTGTAATATCAGTTAGTGGGCAATATGGTGTTGTAATATCAGTTAGTAGGCAATATGGTGTTATAATATCAGTACATGGGCAATATGGTGTTGTTTTGTCCGCTTATGGGCACTTTGGCATTGTGATATCAGTTTGAGGATGTTGAAATTTCAATTTGTGGTGTTGTAGACGTACTCTTCTGTATATCAATGTGTTACAGTTCTCTCTAGGTCTGAGATATCCAGCAGTAGTGCTGTCTCTCTAGGTCTGAGATATCCAGCAGTAGTGCTGTCTCTCTAGGTTTGAGGCATCCAGCAGTAGTGCTGCCTCTCTAGGTCTGTGACATCCAGCAGAAGATCTGTCTCTCTAGGTCTGAGATATCCAGCAGTAGTGCTGTCTCTCTAGGTCTGAGATATCCAGCAGTAGTGCTGTCTCTCTAGGTCTGAGATATCCAGCAGTAGTGCTGCCTCTCTAGGTCTGTGACATCCAGCAGTAGTACTGCCTCTCTAGGTCCGAGACATTCAGCAGTAGTGCTGTCTCTCTAGGTCTGAGACATCCAGCAGTAGTGCTGTCTCTCTAGGTCTGAGTCATCCAGCAGTAGTGCTGTCTCTCTAGGTCGGAGATATCCAGCAGTAGTGCTGCCTCTCTAGGTCGGAGATATCCAGCAGTAAGTTCTGTCTCTCTAGGTTTGAGACATCCAGTAGTAGTGCGGTCTCTCTAGGTCTGAGACATCCAGCAGTAGTGCTGTCTCTCTAGGTCTGTGACATCCAGCAGTAGTGCTGCCTCTCTAGGTCGGAGATATCCAGCAGTAAGTTCTGTCTCTCTAGGTTTGAGACATCCAGCAGTAGTGCTGTCTCTCTAGGTCCGAGACATCCAGCAGTAGTGCTGTCTTTCTAGGTCTGTGACATCCAGCAGTAGTGCTGTCTTTCTAGGTCTGTGACATCCAGCAGTAGTGCTGTCTCTCTAGGTCCGAGACATCCAGCAGTAGTGCTGTCTCTCTAGGTCTGAGACATCCAGCAGTAGTGCTGTCTTTCTAGGTCTGTGACATCCAGCAGTAGTGCTGTCTTTCTAGGTCTGTGACATCCAGCAGTAGTGCTGTCTCTCTAGGTCTGTGACATCCAGCAGTAGTGCTGTCTTTCTAGGTCCGAGACATCCAGTAGTATGTGCTATTCTTCTATATCAATCAATGTGTAAATGTTACTGTTATCTTTAGGTTGGAGACACCAAGCAGTAGATGAGCTCATAGAGATTGAATGGGTGAATTTTTCTTTTTTCTTTTTCACTGTTGAGTTACACTTGTGGAATATTTAGCCCCTTTGGTCCAAAGAACTGGTGAGCCTTGGCATGGTATCTGTCGTCTTGTTATCAATTTTTCTATTCAATTTCCACTAGTTGTAAAGGACTAAATTATTTTGACCAAATTTGGTCAAGATTATTCTTTAGGGAAGGGGAACAAATTTTGCATAAATTGTGACTCTGGCCTCCCTGTGACCAGTGGAGTGGGGCCCACTAAGGGAAATCGAGATAAATCCTTACAATCGCTTCTAGTCATAAAGTACTGAATAGATTTTTGCTCTAAGTGATCATAAGCATCCTTGGGGGAACGGAAACAAATCCTGCATAAATGGTGACGCTGTCCCTAAGTCAGGAGGGGCAGAGCCCAATAGGGAAAATAGAGTTATACTTTTAATTGCTACTAGACTAAGTATTTTCCTATGATCATTGAACTGAAATATCCAGGTGAGTGATGCAGGTCCCTTAGGCCTCTTGTTTATTTTGTTTGTAATTTCTGTGTTTGAGAAACTATGTAGCATGAAATGATATTGTAATGCATGTTCTCCTTTACCCATTCATCTAAACAATGCTTTCCATGGTATAGATTAATAAACATGGCAATCAAGCAAGGTGGCAAATTGAGTATTTCTGATTAAAAACCTCATCTTCGTTAGACTTTATGTTTGTCAGTGGGATACAGACAATGTAAGAAAGTGTTAGAAAATTGAAGACTTTTACAAAGTATACATAAATGACATCAATGTTATTTTCCACACCCACTCACTCTCATTGAATTTCAAGCATTTACCTGTTTGGCTCATTATTATTGACGTCATTGTCGTCGTAAACAAACAATCATATCATCTAATCACATAAGGTATGATCGGATCACTAATGTAACAATACCCCAGTTTATCATAACAATCACATCATCGTATACAATTTCCAATGTTCAATAAAAGTTATTTTATTTCAATGTATGGATTAATATCAAAGTCCAAAAATACATCAATAGCAGTCGAAATGAAAGTACTGAAGGGCATTTTGAATCAGACTGGAGAAAATGGAAGCGTATATTTAACTCTAACATATACAAGTGTTATTCGGAGTTAACTTTTGATATTGTATGTTGTTCTTATTTTATATTATTTATTAATGTTATCTAATTTTGATATATCATGCTTTTATTGATATGTGCTGCATATTAATATTTTAATTAAGCAGTATATTTCCTGATTAGCCGAGAAGCATTGATTATTTTTCATTAGTGTTTTCATTAGTGTATGTCAAGTCGACATTTTGATTAATGTAAGATCATTTTGATGGGTAGGGCAATATTATGGGATCTTGTTGAAGAATACGTGAGGACGTTTACATGGTTTTTAGCTCATTTGGTCCGAAGGACCAAGATGAGCTTATGCCATACTGTTGCATCCGTCGTCCGTCCGTCCGTCTGTCGTCCGTCCGTCTGTCAACAATTGACTTCTTCTTCATAATCACACATCAGAATTTGACCAAATTTGGTCAGAAGCATCCCTATGGGTAGGGGACTCAAAATTGTACAAATGATGGGGCTGACCCCAGGAGCCTGAGGGGCGGGGCCAAAAGGGGTCAATCTGGCTATATTGATATAAACAACTTCTTTTCTGAAACCAAGCAATGGCTATCGCTCATATTTGCCTGGTAGCATCATTATGGGATGGGGATTCAAAATTGTACAAATGATGGGGCTGACCCCCCAGGGGCCTGAGGGGTTGGGCTGAATGTGGTCAATTTAGCTATATTGATATAAACGGGGCCAGATGTGGTCAATCGGGCTATATTCATATAATTGACTTCTTCTCTGGAACCAAACAATGGATATCTCTCATATTTTACTGGTAGCATCACCTTCGGGTAGGAATTTGAAATTGTACATATGACGGGACTGACCCCCTGGGGTCTGAGGGGTGGGGCCAAAAGGGGTCAGTTTTACAGAATTGATATAAACATAAACTGGTAGCATCACTATTGGGTGGGCATTCAAAATTGTACAAATGGTGAGGCTGACCCCCCGGGGGCCTGAGCCGAGAGGGGTCAATTTGGCTGAATTGATATGAACAACTTCTTCTCTGAAACTAAGCAAGGGATAGCACTCATATTTGCCTGTTAGCATCCTTTTGGGTAGTGATTCAAAATTTTATAAAAGAAGGAATTGACCCCCACTCCCCCCGGGGTGTAGAGGGCGGGGTCAAAAGGGGTCAATTGGTTTAAACAACTTCTTTTCTGAAACTAAGCAATGGATATCACTCACATTTGTGTGGTAGCATCCCTATGGAGTTGTGCCAAAAGTTAATTTTATTTCATCGATTAATGCATTTTTGCACATAAAATCCTCACGTACCCATATAAAATGCCTATGATATATTGACATAGCAATACCAGTGACAAATATACTTAATCATCATTCTTGTTTCATATCTCATGAAATCCAGGTGAGCGATACAGGCCCTCTGGGCCTCTTGTTTCTGAAAGGATTTGAACTTTATCTACAGATTGAAAACTCCCACTTTAGCATGGAAGGGGGAGCACAGTGTTAAGTAATCACTTTGTATTTATCTGATAAATAATTTCAAGTTTTTAGGGTTCTTGCATCATGGTCAATATTATGGTTTTTAGGAAATCCTTGTCAACGCTGTAGTTGTGGCTTCATTCCTGGAAGGATTTTGATCAAACTTCAAAAACTTAGGGTTAGGGGAGGGGTAGGATATACTACTTAGGATTAAGGTGGTACGATATACTACTTAGGGTTAGGGTGGTAGGATATACTACTTAGGGTTAGGGGGGTAGGATATACTACTTAGGGTTAGGGGGTAGGATATACTACTTAGGGTTAGGGTGGTAGGGTATACTACTTAGGGTTAGGGGGTAGGATATACTACTTAGGGTTAGGGGGGGGGGGGGGGGGGGTAGGATATACTACTTAGGGTTAGGGTGGTAGGATATATTACTTAGGGTTAGGATGTAGGATATACTACTTAGGGTTAGGGAGTAGGGTATACTACTTAGGGTTAGGGGTAGGATATACTACTTAGGGTTAGGGTGGTAGGATATACTACTTAGGGTTAGGGGGTAGGATATACTACTTAGGGTTAGGAGGTAGGATATACTACTTAGGGTTAAGGGGTAGGATATACTACTGAGGGTTAGGGTATACTACTTAGGGTTAGGGGGGGTTAAGATATACTACTTATGGTTAGGGGGTAGGATATACTACTTAGGGTTAGGGGGTAGGATATACTACTTAGGGTTCGGGAGTAGGGTATACTACTTAGGGTTAGGGGGATAGGATATACTACTTAGGGTTAGGGGGTAGGATATATTACTTAGGGTTAGGATGTAGGATATACTACTTAGGGTTAGGGAGTAGGGTATACTACTTAGGGTTAGGGGTAGGATATACTACTTAGGGTTAGGGTGGTAGGATATACTACTTAGGGTTAGGGGGTAGGATATACTACTTAGGGTTAGGAGGTAGGATATACTACTTAGGGTTAGGGAGTAGGGTATACTACTTAGGGTTAGGGGTAGGATATACTACTTAGGGTTAGGGGGTAGAATATACTACTTAGGGTTAGGGGGGGGGGGGTAGGGTATACTACTTAGGGTTAGGGGGTAGAATATACTACTTAGGGTTAGGGGGTAGGATATACTACTTAGGGTTAGGGTGGTAGGATATACTACTTAGGGTTAGGGGGTAGGATATACTACTTAGGGTTAGGAGGTAGGATATACTACTTAGGGTTAGGGAGTAGGGTATACTACTTAGGGTTAGGGGTAGGATATACTACTTAGGGTTAGGGTGGTAGGATATACTACTTAGGGTTAGGAGGTAGGATATATTACTTAGGGTTAGGGAGTAGGGTATACTACTTAGGGTTAGGAGGTAGGATATATTACTTAGGGTTAGGGAGTAGGGTATACTACTTAGGGTTAGGGAGTTGGGTATACTACTTAGGGTTAGGGGGTAGGATATACTACTTAGGGTTAGGGTGGTAGGATATACTACTTAGGGTTAGGGGGTAGGATATACTACTTAGGGTTAGGGTGGTAGGATATACTACTTAGGGTTAGGAGGTAGGATATATTACTTAGGGTTAGGGAGTAGGGTATACTACTTAGGGTTAGGGAGTAGGGTATACTACTTAGGGTTAGGAGGTGTGATATACTACTTAGAGTTAGGGTGGTAGGATATACTACTTAGGGTTAGGGGGATAGGATATACTACTTAGGGTTAGGAGGATAGGATATACTACTTAGGGTAAGGGGGGGGGGGGGGGGTTAGGATATATTACTTAGGGTTAGGTGGTAGTTAGGTGGTAGGATATACTATGTAGGGTTAAGGGGATAGGATACACTACTTAGGGTTAGGGGGTAAGATATACTACTTAGGGTTAGGGGGTAGGATATACTACTTAGGGTTAGGGTGGTAGGATATACTACTTAGGGTTAGGGTGGTAGGATATATTACTTAGGGTTAGGGGGTAGGATATACTACTTAGGGTTAGGGTGGTAGGATATACTACTTAGGGTTAGGGGGTAGGATATACTACTTAGGGTTAGGGTGGTAGGATATACTACTTAGGGTTAGGGGGTAGTATATACTACTTAGGGTTAGGGTGGTAGGATATACTACTTAGGGTTAGGGGGTAGGATATACTACTTAGGGTTAGGGTGGTAGGATATATTGATTAGGGTTAGGGGGGAGTAGGATATACTACTTAGGGTTAGGGGGTAGGATATATTACTTAGGGTTAGGGTGGTAGGATATATTGATTAGGGTTAGGGGGGAGTAGGATATACTACTTAGGGTTAGGGAGTAGGGTATACTACTTAGGGTTAGGGTGGTAGGATATATTGATTAGGGTTAGGGGGGAGTAGGATATACTACTTAGGGTTAGGGTGGTAGGATATACTACTTAGGGTTAGGGGGGTAGGATATACTACTTAGGGTTAGGGGGGTAGGATATACTACTTAGGGTTAGGGGGGTAGGGTATACTACTTAGGGTTAGGGGGGAGTAGGATATACTACTTAGGGTTAGGGGGGGTAGGATATACTACTTAGGGTTAGGGGGTAGGGTATACTATTTAGGGTTGGGGGGGGGGGGGGGGGGGGGGTTAGGATATACTACTTATGGTTAGGGGGTAGGATATACTACTTAGAGTTAGGGGGTAGGATATACTACTTAGAGTTAGGGGGTAGGATATACTACTTAGGGTTAAGGTGGGGGGGGGGGGGGGGTAGGGTAGGATATACTACATATGGTTAGGGGGTAGGATATACTACTTAGGGTTAGGGGGTATGGTATACTACTTAGGGTTAGGGGATAGGGTATACTACTTAGGGTTAGGAGGTAGGATATACTACTTAGGGTTAGGGGGTAGGATATACTACTTAGGGTTAGGGGGTAGGATATACTACTTAGGGTTAGGGTGGTAGGATATACTACTTAGGGTTAGGGGGTAGTATATACTACTTAGGGTTAGGGTGGTAGGATATACTACTTAGGGTTAGGGGGTAGGATATACTACTTAGGGTTAGGGTGGTAGGATATATTGATTAGGGTTAGGGGGGAGTAGGATATACTACTTAGGGTTAGGGGGTAGGATATATTACTTAGGGTTAGGGTGGTAGGATATATTGATTAGGGTTAGGGGGGAGTAGGATATACTACTTAGGGTTAGGGAGTAGGGTATACTACTTAGGGTTAGGGTGGTAGGATATATTGATTAGGGTTAGGGGGGAGTAGGATATACTACTTAGGGTTAGGGTGGTAGGATATACTACTTAGGGTTAGGGGGGTAGGATATACTACTTAGGGTTAGGGGGGTAGGATATACTACTTAGGGTTAGGGGGTAGGGTATACTACTTAGGGTTAGGGGGGAGTAGGATATACTACTTAGGGTTAGGGGGGTAGGATATACTACTTAGGGTTAGGGGGTAGGGTATACTATTTAGGGTTGGGGGGGGGGGGGGGGGTTAGGATATACTACTTATGGTTAGGGGGTAGGATATACTACTTAGAGTTAGGGGGTAGGATATACTACTTAGAGTTAGGGGGTAGGATATACTACTTAGGGTTAAGGTGGGGGGGGGGGGGGGGGGTAGGGTAGGATATACTACATATGGTTAGGGGGTAGGATATACTACTTAGGATTAGGGGGTATGGTATACTACTTAGGGTTAGGGGATAGGGTATACTACTTAGGGTTAGGAGGTAGGATATACTACTTAGGGTTAGGGGGTAGGATATACTACTTAGGGTTAGGGGGTATGGTATACTACTTAGGGTTAGGGGATAGGGTATACTACTTAGGGTTAGGGGGTAGGATATACTACTTAGGGTTAGGGGGTAGGATATACTACTTAGGGTTAGGGGGTATGGTATACTACTTAGGGTTAGGGGATAGGGTATACTACTTAGGGTTAGGGGGTAGGATATACTACTTAGGGTTAGGGGGTAGTATATACTACTTAGCGTTAGGGTGTTAGGATATACTACTTAGGTTTAGGGGGTAGGATATACTACTTAGGGTTAGGGGGTAGGATATACTACTTAGGGTTAGGGGATAGGGTATACTACTTAGGGTTAGGGGGTAGGATATACTACTTAGGGTTAGGGGGTAGGATATACTACTTAGGGTTAGGGGGTAGGATATACTACTTAGGGTTAGGGGATAGGGTATACTACTTAGGGTTAGGGGGTAGGATATACTACTTAGGGTTAGGGGGTAGGATATACTACTTAGGGTTAGGGGGTAGGATATACTACTTAGGGTTAGGGGATAGGGTATACCTATGTTAGCTCTGGTCACTTTACTTCTATTCAAATGTCTGTTTGCATGTCATTTTACTTTCTTAATTAGTTGTATCTGTTGTTTTTACCTGCATGTTGATGTAATTCTTTAACCCAATGATACATGTGATATATAAATAAGTTTGTTTTCTGATGGACTTCATTCTGCTTATCTGTCACCCATGACTATTCAATGCTTATTAGATACTTTATTGTATTTAAATGGAATGTCCAATATCAGCATCAAATGATGTTTGAAGTAAGTCTATATACTAGGTAATTTGTAAAGTTCAGGTAAAATGGTCAATTGAGTTATGTTAGTTTCAAACTGTAGCCTTTAATAAGATAACAAGCATACACTATTTAAGTGAAAATCAATTGAAAGTAAACAGCAAAATAAAAATAACACTCATTTTAATACAGTTTAAAATGTAGTCTTACATGATAATGTAATTCATGTTCAAGTAAAAAATTGATAGCACAGTTAATTTCAATAACATATATGTTAACAGTTGGTCTTTCTATCATTTTGAACACACTGTTTTAAGTTTTCAATAAATAAAAAAAATAAATTATTAATTAAAATACCAAAAATGAATTTAATTTCAAGATTTTTACCTGAGCGTTGCAAATTTATTCTTATTTCATTGAATGTAATAGGCTGAATGAGTTAACCTACAAACGTTAACATAATGAATAATTAGAAAGAAATTTAGGCTAGGAGTGTATAATTTATAAATAATTTTACAAAGTGGATACATAACTAAATGTCCTTTCTTGATAAACCTAATTCATTATATCCAGAACAATGAGATACTGAGTTCTTCCAGAGGTTATATAACCAGCATGACTGTCCTAACTGTAATGACTGTCATGACGTGTACAAAACTGTCACAACTGTAAGGGCTGGTATGACTTGTACAAAACTGTCACAACTGTAAGGGCTGGTATGACTTGTACAAAACAGTCACAACTGTAAGGGCTGTCATGACGTGTACAAAACTGTCACAACTGTAAGGGCTGTCATGACGTGTACAAAACTGTCACAACTGTAAGGGCTGGTATGACTTGTACAAAACTGTCACAACTGTAAGGGCTGGTATGACTTGTACAAAACTGTCACAACTGTAAGGGCTGGTATGACTTGTACAAAACTGTCACAACTGTAAGGGCTGGTATGACTTGTACAAAACTGTCACAACTGTAAGGGCTGGTATGACTTGTACAAAACTGTCACAACTGTAAGGGCTGGTATGACTAGTACAGAATGGTCAAAGTTATAAGGGCTAGCACGATTAGTACAGAATGATCACTGCTGTAAGGGTCAGCATGACTCGTACAGAATGGTCAAAGTTATAAGGGTCAGCACGATTAGTACAGAATGATCACTGCTGTAAGGGCCAGCATGACTTGTATAGAACAGTCACAGTTATAACAGCCAGCATGACTAGTACAGAATGGTCAAAGTTATAAGGGTCAGCACGATTAGTACAGAATGGTCACTGCTGTAAGGGCCAGCATGACTTGTATAGAACAGTCACAGTTATAACAGCCAGCATGACTAGTACAGAATGGTCAAAGTTATAAGGGTCAGCACGATTAGTACAGAATGGTCACTGCTGTAAGGGCCAGCATGACTTGTATAGAACGGTCACAGTTATAACAGCCAGCATGACTAGTACAGAATGGTCAAAGTTATAAGGGCCAGCACGATTAGTACAGAATGATCACTGCTGTAAGGGCCAGCATGACTTGTACAGAACGGTCACTGCTGTAAGGGCCAGCATGACTTGTACAGAATGGTCAAAGTTATAAGGGTCAGCATGACTTGTACAGAACGGTCACTGCTGTAAGGGCCAGCATGACTTGTACAGAACGGTCACTTCTGTAAGGGCCAGCATGACTTGTACAGAACGGTCACAGTTATAAGGGCCAGCATGACTTGTACAGAATGATCACAGTTATAAGGGTAAGCATGACTTGTACAGAATGGTCAGTTATAAGGGCCAGGAAGACTTGTACAGAACGGCCACAGTTAAAAGGGCCAAGCGTGACTTGTACACAACGGTCATAGTTATCAGGGCCAGCATGACTTGTACAAAACAGTCAAAGTTATAATGGCAAGCATGACTTGTACAGAATGGTCACTGCTGTAAGGGCCAGCATGACTTGTACAGAAAGGTCACAGTTATAAGGGCCATCATGACTTGTACAGAACGGTCACAGTTCTAAGGCCAAGCAAGACAAGTATAGAACAGTTATAAGGGCTGGCATGACTTGTACAGAACGGTTATAAGAGCCAGCATGTACATTACTGTCACAGGTGTTATGGCTGGCAAGTCTGTAGCAGAACTGTTACAGCTTTAGGGGCCGCCAATGTTGTCTATCAAAGTGCAGACGTTTACTTATTCATATAGTATATCATTTGCAAAATATATATTTAGAACAACATGCTTTACTACATGTAAGATATATAGGTAAATAGTGAAAAGGAAACAGCTTGTCATTTTCCTGAGAAACATGCCTTCTGTCAATCAGACTAAGTTAATAATAGTAGACATTTGCATACTATCTTCAACAATGCTGATGTCAAAAACCAACTACTGCATGATATTAGCTAACCCTACCCATTCTCCAAATACTCAACAGACTTGTACATCCATTCACTAATTACATTCACTTAACGTATCTGTACAGCCATACACAAAACCGATCTGTACAGCCATACACAAAACCGATCTGTACAGCCATACACAAAACAGATCTGTACAGCCATACACGATACAGTTCTGTACTGCCATACACGATACACAAAACAGATCTGTACAGCCATACAAAAAACAGATCTGTACAGCCATATACAAAACATATATGTACAGCCATGCACGACACACAAAACAGATCTGTACAGCCATACACAAAATAGATCTGTACAGCCATACACAAAACAGATCTGTACATCCATACACAAAACAGATCTATATAGCCATACACAAAACATATCTGTACAGCGATATACAAAACAGATTTGTACAGCCATACACAAAACAGATCTGTACAGCCATACACAAAACAGATCTGAATAGCCATACTCAAAACAGATCTGTACATCCATACATAAAACATATGTGTACAGCAATACACAACAATTCTGTACAGACATACACAAAACAGATCTGTACAGCCAAACACGATACACAAAACTGATCTGTACAACCATACGCGATACACAAAATATATATGTACAGCCTTACACAAAACAGATCTGTACATCCATGCACAAAACAAATTTGTACAGCCATACACAAAACAGATCTGTACAACCATACACAAAACAATTCGTACAGCCATACACAAAACAGATCTGTACAGCCATATGCAAAACAGGTCTGTACAGCCATTCACCATACAAGAAACAAGACTGTACTGCCATACACCATACACTAAACAGATCTGTACAGCCATTCACCATATAGTAAACAGATCTCTACAGCCATTCACCATACAGTAAACAGATTTGTACAGCCATATACAAAACAGATCTGTACAGCCATACACAAAACAGATCTGTTCAGCCATACACCATACACTTAACAGATCTGCACAGCCATACACCATACACAAAATAGATCCGTACAGCCATTCACCATATAGTAAACAGATCTGTACAGCCATTCACCATACAGTAAACAGATCTGTACAGCCATTCACCATACAGTAAACAGATTTGTACAGCCATATACAAAACATATCTGTACAGCCATACACAAAACAGATCTGTTCAGCCATACACCATACACTTAACAGATCTGTACAGCCATACACCATACACAAAATAGATCCGTACAGCCATTCACCATATAGTAAACAGATCTGTACAGCCATTCACCATACAGTAAACAGATTTGTACACCCACACACCATACACAAAACAGATCTGTACAGCCATTCACCATACAAGAAACAAGACTGTACAGCCATACACCATACAGTAAACAGATATGTCCTGTCACACTGTACATATCGTAATGAAAAGTTTCTTACAGTGCTACTTTAATCATTTCCCCACTTTGGTAGCAAAAGGTTATGTACAGGTCTTATTAATGACCTTACAGCCAGATTTAGTGCCAAGGAATGAAACTACTTCATCTCTGATAATTTATGTATTTAATATCATAATCTTGATACACGTTTCCTGTACATTTGTCAATCAACACTTGAATGAGTTGTTGGCATGTTGAACCAATTCACTTTGCCAAGCTATTCAAAATATGTTTGTTTTTATATTTAAAAGTTATGGTGTTGATTACCATTGCGTGTATAATTGATACTATGTTTACATTACATCATTTAACACATATTTTGTACCTTTACCACAACTGGTAATTGAAGACTATCTAGTGCATTTCTTTTAATTATGTCTTATTACTAATGGAAATATGTTTAACAGGGAACAAACACTACAGACATGGAGGGAACGATGCATAATACTATCTATTAAACACAGATCTGGGAGAGAACATTGGGTCTAGAAATGTATATTATTTATCAGTTATTCATGCTTTTATTCTCTATTTGCAGCACGATCTCCATTTGTCAAAACCACCACCTTCATCAAATCATCTTTACAATTCCGCGGAAGGCATTAAGGGGAGAGCGGAGCCACCACCTGATTACAGTCCCGAGGTTGTGCGCCGCCCCACAAGTAAGGACTCAACCAACAGTCGCGGAGTGCGACACGTTACACCTGTCACTTCCTAATCCATACAACTTGTGTGGTGTAACAGCTGTGATCATTCAATGCTACTTTTTTACCTAGTGCTTATTTAGAGCAGATCTTGATAGAGGTGTTTAGAAATTAGTCAAGAGTGTCAAACACACTATTGTTAAGTTAAAATTTTGCTTTCTTTTCATATTAAGCATGTTATTGACTCAATGAGAACATGTTCGTTTTGTCGGTGATATCATTCCTATTTGTTTATTTTTTCCGTTTGATTTTTATTTAGCTGGAGACAAAATCTCAATTGATCTATTCTAATTGCCCTTTTCCGTCGTCGTGCGTCCATTATCAATTTACATTTTCGACCTCTTCTCAGAAACACATGAACCAATTTGAATGAATTTTTACAGAAACTTTCCATGACCAAAAGTCAACCAATTATATGGTCCCCACCCCCATCGGACTTTGGGGCAGGGCCAAAAGGGTCAAATTGACTCAAACCCAAATAAGGTAAAATTAAATACTCTTCATAGAGAGAAGGGTCTTCAGTGCTTTACCAACACTTTGAATATCATGACCCTGCGGTTTCAAGTTTGCCCCTGGGGAGAAAGTAAACTATATTTTATAAAGGGAAATCACATTTGTTACTCTCATTTGTTGAATTTCTTTTGGAATTTATTCTACAGTAACTTGATTAAAATAAGCAGTTTTGGACGGCAGTTTGGTGGTATGCAATGTCGGCCTGACTGACCCCAAGGGACTTAGTGATGGGATCAGAAATGGTCAAATTGACAGAAATATTTTAAAACTCAGGTGACCGTTAAGGCCCAATAGTCTCTTATCAATAATTTATATTGTTTGTTTTATATTTACGATTTATTAAAATAGTATGATATTTTTGTCATATTGGGTTTAATTTACATTCCGTCCATCATACTATATCAATAGTGATAATATATATATATTTTTTTGCATTTTTAGAATAAATTGTTAATCATTTTTTTTATCTGATTCATCACAGCAGTTGTTTGAGTAGTCTGCCAGTATTTTGCCGTGGTTGAATGTACAGTGCATAATTTTCCGTCCATCCTTCCTTCTTGATAATTTATTCCATCCATCGTTAAAACATATTACAACCATTTCCCCATATCATTTAATAAAATCAAAGTCAGATATAAAACACATTAATGGATTTACTTATACTTCATGTATACATATAGACAAAATGTTAGGTCCAAAAAAGTTTATATATAAATATATATGCCAGTAACTATCAAATTCTATCACTTTAGTTAAAGAAGATATCAGTTCTTCATGTAAATCTGGAGCTGTTACACGACACACTCTTAATTTCTGACTCTTGTATTCATTTAAAGTACCGAACACTTATAAACGTGACATTGTGTGTTATGATCATATTTCAGACATGCCTGTTACAGCCATTCCCATCAACTATCACAGACATGATCCCATTTCAAACATTCCGCCAATGCACTACTATCGGGGACGTGAGAGATTTCTTAATCGGCCATCGCATTATCGTCCCCAGGACGAGTACAGTTATTGGTATAATAATAGTTATCCTTATTACCATGATTATAACAATCAATATCATTTTAACCAATATTATTAATGTTTTAATGAGGGTATCTGTCTACTATATGCATAGACCAGGGAATCAGAAAGTCATATTTTGATGAAAATAACATATGCTAGTACATGTATGTTTATTTTACGCACCATGTCAATCAAATCATTCCAACTATAATTCAGTGTTCTATTTCAGATTGCTCACTCCAATAATTTTTTTTTGTACTTATTTTGTTATATATTGGTGATTAAGATGAAAAATGTATCCACGCAGGTAATCTGACAATATCGTTTTTTATGTGTTCCACTAATCATGATTTCTATCTCGGTCATTCAAATTAACATATTTTTCATAGGTCTTCTGGTTATCGAAACCATTGATAAATTTAGATTGAAACTTGGATATGATGACTTTGACTAGTAAGGTACTGTTTGCAATGTGATTCTTGAACTATAACTTATACGTATAGGATCTAGGATATATCCTCACAAGTCATCGTCTGTTTAATTGATACAACTAGATAAAGACAGTGTAATGTGAAACATGTGAGTTTTTTTTATATATTGAATATAACGCGAGAAATGCGATTATTGTACGTTGAAAATCGGAAGGTAATAATTATCGGTACGTTGATAATGAAGTGTCAGGAAGCAATCATCAACATCTCCTTTAATTGTAACTTATTTTACAACAATTACGAAAAAAGTTGTATCAACTTGAAGTAATCACGCTTGGAAAACCCAATTGGTCATTTTTGATTTGAGCAGCATTTGTTAAATTGTCATTGGAAATAATTTGAACTAACAAGAATTATCAGGATGGGGTGACAGTTTCATGATATGTACATATCAGCCGAAACTGATCCCCAGAGGCTGATAGGCGGGGCAAATTTGGCTAAAATATCACAACTCGGGTGATATTTTAAGGGCCTCTTGTTATTTAGGAGCATTGATTTTGTCTAAATGTGTTGAATCTCTTTTTACATATTGATTTTGCGGTTAACATATTGCATTCACTGTATTTCTAATTCTAAAAGAATACGTTTTCTTTTTAATCATACTCTATATATAGTCCTAGCCTTATTTAATGAAATATTTTTACTGTAGAAGTTTAAATTATTGTGCTGTAACATTAAAATGTCATATTATTAATATCTTCTTGCCATTTCCGATCATATTCCATTGTGAATGTAAAAACCATGATGAATATTTACTTTGTGCTATGGTTTAACGGCCAACTTCATCAAAACCTTTGTAGGAGATTATATAATCTGATAAAGCTTTAAGTAAAATTGTGTTGGTAAACTGCTCACGTGCCATTAATTGTTTTTATACGCCAGAGTCGTCTGATAATAAACACATACTCCATTTGTGTCCTGTTGACATTGAATGTGTTAGGTTCACTCATATTTCACTTAAAATAGATTTGGTACATTTTCTTTTTATCTAAAGATATTCAGAACACTCTTTCGCAATTCCTTGATAATTAAAAGGGTTTCGTTAATTTTGTTTATTAAAATATTGTGAGATAGCTGTAATTGACCATTTTTGATGTGGTTTTTATTGAAAACCTGAATGTAACCAGTTTTATTAAATCTACGTATGGTTTGGTGTCAGAATGATTATATTTGGGAACAGTATGTTAAAATCTGTGACGATCATTTTGCTATTTAAAGTATTACCATTGTGATGTATAGAATCCTACCTCTGTTTTAATCTAGATAAAACAAATCGTCAGGACATTTTTATAAGAAGCTCGCTGATATGAAAAAGAACATTTAATTGATGCGTAATGAATCTCATTTGAAATGACACCTGTGCTAATATATCTATATATCTTGAAGCTTTTGTTGTTATTATTAATATATGTAAATTTACATGGCATGTTTTCCTATTTTCGTTACTTGATGAGATATTTGAGGTGGTGTAAAATGACAAAAAATGCCAGTTTTTGCCAGAGATTATTTATGTCATCGTTTTTTTGGAAGTAAAGTATTAAATTATCAGAAAAAAATCATAAGATTGTTGTTTTCTGTACGTGTTTGTTTTACTGCATCACTGATGACCTAGAACTATGCCATGTATCAATCTTACCATTGGAGGAAGTGATCAATCAATAATTTATTTTCACGAGTCTCTTTCCGTCTTCAACGCACTGCATATTTGGAAATCCTATGTTATAAGTGTTTCTGTCAGCAGTCGTCGCCTATCAAGGAAATCGTATTATTTACAACAAACCTTTGCATATCGAGTGAGCTAACACTTAACACTCGGGAAGCAAAGACATTACTATTTAGAAATGGAATCGTTATTGGGTGGCGTTGCACGTCCACCACATTTTTTGTCAGAACATAGTACATCACTATTGCCATTTCTAACGTACCGTTCACCAATGCTCTGCATCTCCTCACAACTACGATATGACACCCGAACACATTTTGGGGTAGACGAGGATGTTTCTCTAAACGCAATTACCTTCCTTTCCCATATGTGTTCGTGTAGTGGTACGTATTAAGTCTGGTGTCACTGATTTGAAATAGGCGATTCAAGTTTGGATTTAATTTCTACTCATTTTTCTTAACAATTTTTTTTATCTAATTTCTCTATTGTAACTGCCTAGTGTTATGCCTGTAGTCAAGGTCCTGGTTCTTTACCACAGGAAATTCTCAGAATTACCTGTTGATTCGAACCCTTTTTTACTACGACTTGCTGCATTAATAAGTTTGTTGGTATGTGATTTATCATATAAGATAGAATTGCAGTTTGATTATTTCGATATTTCTCTTGAAAAAGTTTTTTTCCGGACTCTCGTTACCGCTTGTTGCATCAAATTGAAACTTCGTATTTATCTTATTCAAAAAGGATAGCAGATCGACTTTAGACCCTATAATAGTATTCTTTATTTTGCTCCGGTAAGGGCCCGTTTAACATAGGAAATGTTCTTTACTTCGCTACTATAACTTGGTGTGTAACATTTTATGAATGAGGGATGTAACAGTTTGAAGCTTAATCCTTGCGTCAAGTTCCATCTATTCACAGAGTTATGACAAACACTTAACAGTATCGTGCAATTACCGTCCACACGTGAACTAAGATATTGCGTGGATGTTAAACTTAACCAATCATCCGGTGACAGAAAGCATGCATGCATGATCCTTTTCATATGACGACCATGACATTTTCAAAATGACACCCTTTCGGTTGTGTGGGCGCATGAGAAACGTCCACTTCTGTGGGATTCTAATCCCGTATGCTAGTTAGCCGCAAATAAATCTGGTTTTCCCCCGAGAGCTTTCGATGACGTGAAGAAAAAAAATACAAGTGCGTTTTTGAGTTTAAGCATTAAAACTGAAACACAAACGAACTTATACAGACCATAGCATTGGTACAAGGCACGAACACCTGTGACATGCAACTAAACAAACATGAACTTCATGATAAAGGAAATAGCTACAGAATTCGTAGAAGACAAGATACAAAATATGCTCTGAAAATCATTAATGAGGTTCGATTAGGTAATATTTAATGCTAATGTCAGCATGATAGCAAGTGTTACTTCATTATGATCAAACGTGTATGTATAATCATGAACCCTATTTTGATTGAATATGGTTAGCTGAGAATTATTTGTTTTTAAATTTCAAACAGTTCACAAACATTACGGTTTGTTTGGCCACTAGGTCGCGATAGTATCGTAAAACAATCGATATTCTGTTTACCCTGTGAATCATAACATGTGACACGGCTAAGGCGCCTCCGCCTCCCCGCAATGAGTTTTATGGCATTCACATGTCGTTATTTCCTTGCTTAACGTTTGCAGTGATCAATTAGCTATGTTCGCCTACCACGGAGTGGTGGCTATGACAAACCAAGGTGTCATTTATTCGCGGAGCAACGTTGATCCAGGATTTTTCCAAGTTATATAAGATACACTTTATACTTTATAAGACATCTTAAATAATAAATGAGATATACTTTTCTTTATAAGATATCTCATAAAAGATACAAGATATCTTATAAAGAAAATTAAATAATATATCTTATATATTTGTTAAGATATCTTATATATTATATCAGATATATTATATATTATATGTGATATCTTACATATCATATAAGATATCTTATAAAGGAAATTATACAAGATATCTTATATAATTCGTTTATTAAAATACCAACAGTCCTTCACTTCCTAAGACAGGACACTTATTTATCTTGACGTGTGCAGCAGGAAGTTTAACTCTAATTTTGCTATATTTCTTGAGGGTGGGGTTTCACCATAACATGTGCAATTCCATATTGACGTCACTATAAGCACGTGCCTTTCTTCTAAAGACTATGAACTACTGCATTAAAAAAAAGTCGTGCCACCTGATGATTAATATGACAAGGGCGTACAGAGAACACCAAGGGCGAGTCACATGAGGTAATAACTTCCGTAACGTAAAACATTTGCACAACTTGCCTTTAAATGAGTATGTAGCCAAGCATAGCCATGCTTGTTTAAATAATTGTCTGTCTCTTTATAACATCAATATCCAACTTTACATTTTCTCTTCAAGGGCCTCATTTGGGAGAAGCAACAAAGAACACAAACAATTTGGTTTTTTTTAAATATGTATTTAAATCAACTGTCCTGCGATATACTATTGTTATTTTAAAAATCTATTTGAATTTCCGATCGACTGCTTACACATACAAGGCCGAAATAATTGTATCAATAGAAAAGTAAATTATTTAACAGGAGAACAGATTGACACTATTTTCTGCACGACTAAGAAAAATAACTATATTTAACCCCCTTTTCTGGAATAACAAATGTTGTCTAATATCTAATTGTTTCTTCAGAACATTTTTTTAGAGATACAAATGCTGTTTGTGAAGACATCAATTAACCCGCACTTAGGCAGCAGTTCGTTATTTTTTGTAGTGCAATAGACGTTCATGCTGTCTATAACCCGATTTACATTGTAATAATGTATGCATTCTCATCCCCTATCATACAAGGCCAACATAATCACGACAGACATGGGATTTCATGCGCTTCCTCCTACAACCGAGACGTTGAAATTAAGTCCTTGGAAAATAAATACCGTTAAAAAGTATTTTATCATGAATCAGTTAAAATCTTTATTATTACTTTTTTTCTTCATTTTTCTGTCCAAAAGAACAATGATGTTATACTGTTGATTATTACCGTTTTAATAAATATCATCTTGTAATTATTACGTCACAGTGAGTGTCTTAAAAGTTATATCCGTAACGGTGGTTACTGCACTTGACTTATCAACTTCTAGTTCATTCATCGGAAATGTATTCGATTCCGTCCATAACAAGATACAATGCAATTGTAAAGAGGAATATATATCGTCAACAAGTTTTTTATAACTTGTCGACCAAATGAGATTCAAAAGTGCATTGGTTATTTACTTGAACTTTATATAGTAAGAGCGTATCGCAAATGTAAATATAAATGTATAACATCGCCCTGAACACAACTGAAAAAAACACAGACTAAACAATAGACAGTTATACGCATCAAACAAAATACATACTATCACCGTGAAGACAAATCTACCAACGGGAAAACAAAACACACAATATTACCATGAAAACAAATCTACCAACGGGAAAACAAAACACACAATATTACCATGAAAACAAATCTACCAACGGGAAAACAAAACACACAATATTACCATGAAAACAAATCTACCAACGGGAAAACAACACTATTATCGTGAAAACAAATCTACCAACGGCAAAAAAAAAAAAAAAAAAACAGAAAAAGAAAAACCCCAACAATATCAACGTGAAAACAAATCTACCAACAACGAAACAAAACACACATTAGCATCCTGAAAACAAGTCTACTAACGGCAAAACAAAACACACAATATTACCATGAAAACAAATCTACCAACGGGAAAACAACACTATTATCGTGAAAACAAATCTACCAACGGCAAAAAAAAAAAAAAAAAACAGAAAAAGAAAAACCCCAACAATATCAACGTGAAAACAAATCTACCAACAACGAAACAAAACACACATTAGCATCCTGAAAACAAGTCTACTAACGGCAAAACAAAAAACACAATATCACCGTGAAAACAAATCTACCAACGGCAAAACAAAAAAACACAATATTATCGTGAAAACAAATCTACCAACGCTAAAACAAATAATACGTTATCACCCTGAAAAGCACTCGACCAACGGCAAAACAAAAAATACAAAATCACCGTGAAAACAAATCTACCAACCACTAAACAAAATACACATTATAACCCTGAAAACAACTCGACCAGCGACAAAACAAAATACACATTATAACCCTGAAAACAACTCGACCAGCGACAAAACAAAATACACATTATAACCCTGAAAACAACTCGACCAGTGACAAAACAAAATACACGTTATCACCCTGAAAACATCTCAACCAGGGACAAAACAAAATACACATTATCACCCTGAAAACTCGACCAGACAGAACTTGACCAGGTAAACAACTCGGCAGAAGCTCAAGGTATAAGTCGTAGTAACCTTTGCGTTGTCGGCGTTCTTGGACAAATAATGTGAAAGAAATAAAAACAGGTAAACACGGGATGACCGAGATAAACCTGAAGTGTGTGTTATCCATCAAATATTAGGATTCCGTAACAGAGCAAAGTACCGCCTACTTATGACGTTGTGCTCTACAGATTCTATAAAAAATATATGCCATCTATGTTAAAAAGTTTGAATATCTTACATGTGCATGTTTCTGTTGGTAACGTGATCATACAACTCTGAGAACATGGCAATAGTGATGGAGGAAGGATTTGTAAACGAAAAGCATCAGCATTTCAAGTTAGTTTGGAACTACAGTCTCTTTTATATCATGATTTTATTCACCTGTTTTTCTTCCGTTCACCAGGAGGAACTTATGAACTCATTATACCGCAACATGCGTTACACACCAGAACATAAACAGTATATCCCTGCTATTACATTACGAAGGTTTATACAGTTCGCCGAGGCCGATGATGATCCTTCGTACCGTCGACAGTCTGCTTTCAAACTAGATTATGACAACTATGAACAAATCAAGATATTCTACTCAAAACAAGGTAAGTTTATTTCTATTACATATACACGACAGTTTGCTTTGTCCGTAAATCTTAGTTACTGGAAGCAGTAGGTGTAGAAAACATACAGCTTATACTAATATGATAATGAATTATCCATATGATAAGAATTTTCATCGAAAGAAATATTGAAAACGACAAAATAGTACAAGCATGTCACGTTTTAATTCATTTGAATCGTGGCACGGTTCAGAATATAGATACATGTATATGTTTGACGTACTTGTGAAATCTACTATTGCAAAATATGAAATTCATTAAATTATGGTTTATTGAAAAAACGTCCCCGTCCTTGCCATTTCTTAAGTTCATCACATTAGATGGGTCCTTAAGAGCGATACAACTGTTAATGCAGTTCAATTATTATTGTTTTTTACTCTGCTTTATTTCCCAGTTGATGTTGATAGGTGCTTATGTCTTGTGCCCTTTTGTTCAATCGAAAACACTTCTAAAAAGCGGTATATATCCTGTAAATACAGGTTTAAAATATGCAAAAAGGCATATTATTGTTTTATTTCTATTCTGATTTTTGGCTTACCATCAGATACGAAGATACTGTGATATGCTGCTATAACGGAGGGGAACAAATGAAAAAAAACCCAACAAAATAGGCATTTAAGTTTAAACATTTACATATGCAAGTATATAAAAAGTATATATAAAAGTATAAAAAAATGTATGATTTTCGAGGAAAATGCTACAAGATCAATTCTTCATTTTGTTGAGAAAGCTGAACATGAACATGCTGATAATAACATGTTAGATATCATATATACAAAGCAAGTAGTTACAATTTGAAATACGAAAAGGAGATTAAAAAAGTGATGGATTTTATGTAAGAACATGCTCTTTTTTTTTTTTTACATTAAGCGAAATTTTCCGAAAGTCAAATTTACAACTTCCTATCGCAGCCCATTCGTAATTGTGTGCTAAAACATCTCCAAATATAAATAAATTGCCCAAAATAGTGATTAGGAGTTTTGTGCAAAGTAACTAAAACTGATTTACAATATTGCTATGTGATTTTAAGACGAAAAGAAAAAACGAGAATAGGTGAAAATATGATTTGCATTGAAATATTTATACTTGGTTTCATTAGTACACAGGGACTAACACCTACACGAATAACCAACTAAAGTGAAATTTCCACTTTCAAAATGACCGGATAACCATCAATATCAAACGTTCTTATAATTGCTAAATCAATTTTCTGACAAGAACGCTACATGATAGATTTATGTTTGTTTACACATTAAATCACCTAATCTGAAATCCAATATACCTTCCTCGTCCTAGAATCTAGTTCTAATCGTCCAAATCGATAATAACTAATATCTGGAAGATGACGATTGGTAGTGAGATCTTAATTTCTTGAGGTTTGTCTTAATTATACCTTGTGACTTCTGGATGTAAAGGCTTACTGATTTTCAAATGCATGTAATATCCTAAATAGTATATGAAACTGGCTACATGGGCACATAGCCCCTTGGTTCTCTGTCCATTAGGACATTGTCAATGCTAATCCTTTATGGGATTAATGGTGTCGGCCCTGTTATGCTGGATCCAAAAACTGTACTTTACCTGCTCATATGCCTCGAGTGGATCTGACATCGTACGATGTGAGTGCCGATAGATCCAGGTCTCGTAGTCGACATCATCACTGAGGTGCACACTGATGTAGCCAGCTGCCAGTGATATTTGGTATGTATCACAATTATCCGCAGTTGCATCTAGTTTGACAAATAGTTATCTGGCCCTACTGATAAGATCTGGCTCATTTTTCATCAAGCTGAGCTAAGGTGTCTCCAACCAGGAGAACTTTCAATGATGGCTTTTGTAATATTGTTCCTAGTGTGTCCACTAGTAACTATGTCCACTGTAACCACTAAACAGGGTTAAAGATGAACTTCAAAAAAGGCCACTTCTTCTGGTCACAGTAGGAGATTCTCTTGAGCTTGTGATCAGAACTCAGGAATAACGATATTTGTATTGTCAAGTATGACAGTCGCCCGCTTGCCAAAAAATGCTTTGGAGAACGTTGTGTTGTTCTCCAGAATAATGTTTTCTCCTGTAAGATGTTCACGTTCAAGGAACAATGGAACAATAGTTATTTTGATAATGATTTTTATTTTTGTTTTTGTTTTTATATGGAAGAAAATGATGTTTTTTTTTCGATTTACTTGAACCTAACATGTTAAAAGGAGTTGAACACTGTTTGCATGATATATCCGTGTTCACTTTTACCTTGAACAACAGCAAAGCATCCTCGTGGTTTGGAGTCAAAATTGTGAAAGAATTTCTAGAAATTGTTGTGTCCAGTGTCCAGGGGATGTTCAGCCATGCATCATCATCAACACCAACATTTGATCTTCAGGTTGCGGCTATAGTTTCTGATAATTCTTGAAACACTTGACACATGTCAATCTCTTAATCATTAGTAAAGTTATTGCCATCTACCTTTAAAACATCAAGCAAAGTCATGGACATAGAAGCTATTTACTTGAAAAAAATGTCAAAAGTCATGTAAAAAAAAAAGGAAAAAAAAGAGAGATTATAGTTTATTGTTGTAACATATTTTGGCCAATATTGGTCATGTAATATATCGTTTTTAACGTCTTAATTGTAATAACCAGTTATGGTCATTTATGGACGTGACCTATACATGTCGGCATTACTTATAAGGAAAAGACATATGTGTGCATTAAGGTTTGGAGTATTATAGGTTGGTCTGTTATGTCTAATCTCGTTCAATAAGTCATTGGAGTGACACACATCAAATCCATCAAATTTGATCTTTGGGTAAGTAACAATGCTCTTTATACGCTAAATCATTTTGAATGGACTGAATATGGAAAACATTCAAAATGTCATTTGGTAAAAATTTTAAAAAAATCACAAAATGCTCAAGAAATATATTATTACCGGCGGTGTATTAACTTTCCTATTTCGTTCAAATAAATATTTATTTTTTATCTGTTTTGTTACTATCTGCTTTCTGAATTTAATAATTAAGTTACGTAATTGGTTAATTAGGCAAATGCATCATCGATTAATTGGGGTTAAATGTAAACTAAGGGAACCAACTTTGATGTCACGAAGCAATATATCGGTGAGTGGTCTCTAAGCGTAAAAAATCGTTAGGTCATCCCCCTATTGGAAATTAACATCACTGGAACAACACCCCCCTTAAAATTCAGTGTTCACTTTATTCATGGTCATCTCTATTAATTTACTTGATTACTTGATAATAACCAATAACCAAAAGAACAAATACCTTGGTATCATGACCATATAAAGTTTACATTATGTAAAACGTCTGATTAATAAATATAAGCAAATCTGTTTCGAGAGACTTGTTACTCGTTAGAAACGCATTTTCTTTATTCTACGAGTTGATATTACACCAATGCGTTATAAATGAGTTTAACAAGATAAACTAAACCTTGCCACCTATTTGGAGCATATACGTAAGCATGTCTGTCGACGTCGTGGTACATTAACACGTGTCTTTTACTGTGTTATTGACTTAACTATGTTTTTACTCTTTATGCACCAATTGTTGGTCCTCATGACCCCTTTCTGTGTTGATGAACTGTTAAGAAGAGTAGAACAAGATTACTACAAAGTAACCAAGTGACCGCCGCCGATATTGGCAATACAAAAAGCACGAATATCATACACCATATTGTGTATCTCTAACTTATTACTTACGTTGTGGATAGTTAAATAAAGTAGAATTTTAAACTGGTTAAAACTCTTCGAGTAATGTACCATTTAGAGCACTGACAAGAAGTTGATATGAGATAAGTAAAGAGCAGTAACGCCAACAAGGTCCTAATGAGCCCGAATTGCTCACCTGCTATCCATTGATCCTTCCTTTTATATATCAACATGTGTATCAGAGACCAATGAGATCTCGTGGACACGCGTTTATTTGAAAAAGAGTATTTTTAATAATTTGGCCAATTAAACTCTTTCAAACTTAACCTGTCGGGCCTTCAACGTTAGTGACAATAGTGGCAGAGTTTACTCTCTGCCTCTCCAACTGCCTTGGAGGCCGACCACTTCCTTCGGTCTTCGCCTCCATTTCTGCTTACCTGACTTTTTCATCCTTGGACTCTTCTAATGGTGCTCATTTTTTTCGATTCTCTTACAGTTGTTAGGGCAATCTCGCAAAACATCACTTGCCAGGATAGTCATGATGACCATGTTGAGCTTTCCTGTCGGGTCATCTTGGCAATGATCCTCAATCCTTTGCAAACCTTTAGCTCCAGCATTTTATTGCCATTGGTGTCCTTCAAGCTGTCGTCAAACCATTCCAACACGCAATTTACTGGAATGCCCACAATCGATGGAATCTTCTCTTTCGAGATATGACATTATCCTCCAGTATTGCCAGTATCCACCTTGCATAACCTATTTGTCGTCATGATCGTTACATCGTTCATGAATCCTTCCTGATAGTTTTTCCCGTCTTCCTTTTCCCTTTCTCGATGCGCATGTTCACTTCCGTCACGAAAAGCACAACAGAAACGTTACATTATGTCACTCCCTTCCTCAGCTTCTGCCATGGGATCACATAATTCATTTAAGGTAGTTTCGTATGAAACCTTTCTGCCCATCGCTTTAACCACTAAGCTGTGCGACAATTTTCCATATGCGTTCGGCAGATTTATCCACACCATTTTCAGGTTCTCACGGTTCACCGATTTATCACGCATGTTTGCTTTACGCCTCCAGCTAATCATGGATCACCGCCCTTCTGTGCTGACGTGTCCATACTCATTCGTCGTCATGTCATTCTATTGGCAATCAGAGAAAAGAATATCTCACCCTCAATGTTCAGAAAGGATATTGTCATGAACTGATCAAGTATTTGCGATTTTTCCTTTTTTGGAAAAAAGTGACCCTTTGTCAACATAATGTAATCACTTCTGTCCTACAAACTACCTTCATCATTTTCTTGCTTTCTTCACAAACTCTGTTACTTCTTTCAAAGTTGATTCCCTTTTATCCATTCACCTATCTAGTTTGTTCACTGGTTGTATTCTTTTATTTGGTCCAAAAGGTGCATTCCGATCTTATCCCAGTGTTACTATCAGATGGTTTTCCATCCTTACTTTCTGGCACTGGAGCCTCTCTAATCACTCGTGGATATTTGTTGCTGCGTACTTGTATGGTTTTTTTTTCTTTTATAAGTTATGTACTTTTCTTGGTCTGCTCGCTCTGTGATTTCCTTATCCACTCGTGCCTCAGCCTTTCTTTCCCGTCTGTTGACCTTCTGTGCTGTTTGCAAAATTTCGCATTGTCGGCAAACTTCTGTCTTCATATTCACCGAATCGTTCTTTTCGAATGGTATACACTAGTCGTCTTTCCACAGTGCTATTTAGTGATGTGTCCGGTATTTTCTCGAGTTCTTCCTCAAATGCTTTCAATTCCTTGTTGTCCAGTGCCGTCATTGACACAGGTCGTTGCTGTGAGAGATCCTGCGGTGCGGGCGTTTTGTCATCCTCCGCTAGTTGTGTAGTTTCGTCGAGCAGTTCCACAGGGAAGGGCGTGTCTCATGACCGTGATCCTCTTGCGCGTGTCCGCTCTTCTCTACCTCGGTGTCTCTGTCTTACTCTATGGATTCTCACCTCCTGTATGTTCGTATTCCTGCAGTAGAATTTCACTGCTTCTCTTACTTTTCATGTTATTTTTGTATGGATAAGCTGTTGTGTTCGTCCTGTAGGATCTTTCATCCTCCCTCCCTTTCGGAAGGTCCTGATGGCGTTTTCTTGTGTGTCTGATCAAAGCTAGATTGCATAAAGGCAACCAAGTAATAAATACTTATATATACTGACCTCCAAAAGTTACACGTTTTAATCGAATGGCTAGCTAACAGAAATAGTGCAAATTATTTGAAAATACCTCATTTCTTTGAATTTGTAGGGAAAGGGAATGGAGGATCCTATTTTCTATAGTGTACAAAAATAATTTTTTTTTTTTTTACTGACACAAATAAAAGTAATTGTTTAACTGATTAACAGTAAAAAAATTAAGAAATGCATTTTTGAAATTTATATTTAACAAAGAGAGAAATTTACAGAATGTTGCATTTTGAGGATTTCCATTGTAACAAAACATATGCACTGTTGAAAATTAACATGAACATTTGAAAACATGAACAAAAACATCCTAAGAAGTTATGATTTTAACAAAAATTGTAATAAAGACTTAACTTAGCTGTATTTTACGTATTAATTGTAAGACTTTTGGAGGGTAGTGTATTTCTATTATATATATATATATATAAATATTATACATAATTGTCAAGTAGTAATAACGACAGTACAGACAAGTGAATTGTTAATTTTCGAAACAATCTGCCCCTTTACCAAGACACAGGTAAATTACAAACAATCACATATAGACATAGAACAGTTACACAAATATAGTGGGTATAATGATTTTTTACGAAATCTATGGAAGATAAGCGAATACGTTTTTCTACAAATCATTTTTTAAAAAGTTTATATAATATTTTGTTGTAGTTGGAGGAGACCAAGTTTTCAACTTATCAGGAAGAATCGGTAACATTTCTAAAATCCGACGAGCAGACCTTATCATAAAGGATTATGATCACAATTTTGAACGAGTACGAGTGGCGTTTCCGACAAGATTCCAGACTCAAAGACATCATCGTAAGTGATTAAGTGTTTGGTTGGTATCAAAATCTAAGATAACACATCACTTTTTAAAACATTAGAATTTGTAAATTATTAAGCTCATTATATACATGTATTGCTGATAATTGTCCAAAGATGGGGTTTCAAAATGGCCAAAGAAGTAAATAAGATAACTTGTTATGCTATTGGTAGCCTCCGTAGTCTTACATTTGAAAATAGGGATTTAATTCCAAACATGAATATACGCGAGAATAGTGTCTTTTTTTGTGGAAAATATGGGAAAAAAACCGTAATAAGGTAAATTCCTCTTTTTTTTTCTTTTCTTTTTTCTTGAAAAAAATAACATAAACATTAATAATAACATGTTAGATATCATATATGCAATGCAAGACGTTACACTTTTGAATACATTAGATACAGAAGATAAAATGAGATTGATTTTGAGAAAGAACATTCACTTTTTACACTAAGCGAAATTTTCTGAAGGTCAAAAATACAACTTTCTATTACAGTCCAGTCGTAATTATCTGCATCTACAAAGAGTATAAAATAGATTGCCCAAAAAGTAACTAAAATTGATTGACAATATTGCTATGTGATTTTTAAAAGAAAAACGAGCATGGGGGAACATCGGTTTTGCATTAAAATATTGCAAAGTGAACTGAAATAAAATATTTATACTTGGTTTCATTAGTACACGGAGACTGAAACCTACACTAATAACCAACTAAAGTGAAATTTCCACCTTCAAAATGGCCGCCATGTTCCCTAATAACCAGAAATGATTAACGTTCTAACAACTGCTGAACCAATCTTCTGACAAGATCGCTACATAATAGATTTATGTTTGCGTACACATTAAACCACCTGATCTGGAAACCAATATGGCTTCCCCGTCCTACAATCTGATAGGCAAGTCAGTGTTGGGCTACGTCGCAGTTTTTAATGTCCTTTATGGGATTAGAGGTGTCGGAGTTGTCATGCTGGATCCAAAAATTGTACTTTATAGTCCTCTTATACCTCGAGTGGATTTAACATCGTACAATATGTGCGAGTGCCGATAGATCCAGATCTCGTAGTCGTCACTATCACTGAGGTGCGCACTGATGTAGCCAGCTGCAAGTGACATTTGGGATGTTCCATGTCTAACTTTGTTTGGAAAGTTACAATTATCCAGTTGCATCTAGTTTGACAAATAGTGACATGGCCTTTATCAATGATGGCTTTTGTAATTTGGGCATCATTATCCCTTCTAGAAAATGCCCTACCGTGTCAAGAATATAACCATCAGGCAGAGTTATGCTTATGAATTTCAAACGGTTCCGCTTCTTCTGGCCACATTAGGAGATCCTCTGGAGCTTGTGATCAGAATAAAGATATATCTATCGTCAAGTATGACAATCACCCGTTTGCAAAAAAAAAGATGCTTCGGAGCACACTGTGTTGTGCTCCAGACCACTTTCTCTTGTAAGATGTTCATGTCTAAAGAACAATGGAACAATACTTATTTGGTATGCTTTTACTATGGAATGAAATGTTTTCTATATACTGGAAACTGACATAATAAAAAAACCTGGACACCGTTTCCATGACACGTACGCCTTCAATTTTTACCCACAACAACAGTTATGCGTCCTCGTGGTTTAGAGTGTATAAAGCAGTGTTAATAGAGTCCGGGGTTTACAATCTGCATCATCCAGAAAGGAGAAACACAAAGTAAAGGAAGACTCCTGATTGATAGAAAATGTGATATCTCCAAAAGATCATTAATTTCCTTTGATCTGAAAGGTAGCTTGGGCGTCAATATTTCTCCTTCATCAATTCGAATTTCAACGTCAGGGGAAAGATCTTTCCTAATGAGATGATGTGAACAAATACGCGAGACCAAGGATACCACAGATTATGACGAAAATGAGTGTGTTTTGCGCGCTTGGGCCAAATGGTCGCGTTTTGATTGAAACTCTTCATACATAGTGTGCATTTGGCTTGGGAGGACTAGTCACGTATCTTCCTCAAAACCAACGTCTTGATCTTCGGGTTGCGGCTTTCGTTTCTAACAATTCTTGAAACACTTCGCACACATGCCAATCTCTTGATCATCAGCTTTAAAAACATCAAAAAGCCAATTGTGCTGGGGAAGTCTTACGTTTCTAGCAGATATCTCGGATTCAATGTCTCTCCTAAAGACAACTTTACAACCCTCACCTACACACTTATCTCTCATTGTTTGAACGGTACCTTATTAGGTGCTTAAAGACTCTGTCAGACTCGATTTTATAAATAGGATAGAAGCGCTTTAATATTTCAAATCATGGACATGAAAGCTATTTTTCATTATGAAGAAAATATAAAAAAAATAATGGCAAAAGAACAATGACATTGGCGTATACGGGATATATTGTTACAAGATTTATTTAGTCACATCGGTCATGTAATATATCGTATTTAACGTCCTAATTATAATTAACAGCGATGGTCATTTAAAGACAGGGTAGTCTGTTATGCCCTATATCGTTCAACACGTCATAGGGGTAACACACATCAAAGCCAAAAATCAACACTTTGCAAAAATGGTAAATTGTTCCTCTCTATACTATCAATAATTTTGAATGGACTGAATATAGAAGACATTAAAAATGTCATTTGATCACAAAACTTTTACCTTTTTCAACAAAATGCTTAAAAAATCAATATTATCGGTGATATGCTAACTGTTATAGTATTTTGGTATTGAGTTTATGGTTCAAAATTTCCTATTTCGTTAAAATCGAAATAAACAAAGGGTAATAACTTTTGCAGGAATAGTCGATTACAAATACCGTTCAGGGAAACACAAATATATATCACGTGTGCTTTACTTGATGGATGGCATATTGAAATCTAAACTTAACAGATATATATTCACATGTCCAGTCTTAATATATACATTCAAAATTGTCAACATATTTCAAAAATTAAAAATTTATTGTGTACATAAAGTCCCTTGAAATGCTCAGAAGGACCGTTCGAAAATGTTGAAAGCTAGTCATGACATTACAAGTCTAATGAGAGAATTAGTATCGTACCGAATTAAATAAATAAATGTAGCTCCCGTATTTATATTGTTCTTGCGATCACCCCCCTCTACCAATACCTTTCTAAGCTTAAATCCTGTTTTCCTATCCCAAATTATAAACAAAAATGTATGTATATTTGAATGGAATACTGTATTGTTAAACTAACACCTATTAAAAATAAAAATGTATGCGTTTCCAGAGGGACCATGGCGCCACTATTGAATGATCTTTATTACTCCTATAAAAGGCTGATCTTTTCTCTAATTTTCACCGTTTCCTCTTCATTTCCATTTTGCCCGACATGGACCACTGACACAGACACTGATGCTAACTTCGAACTACGGGATCGGACATTGACTTTGCATTGCATTACAAAATCGATTTTTGAACTCGTATTTATCCGATACACCTAATGTAACATCCGCTAAAATATCTTTTTCATTCAAGTGATGATATGTGAAAGTTGTGATTACTAGTACATCGTATGTTTGATGCCTAGATAAGCGGTCATACGCAAAGGAAAGTCGTGTATGCCTAAAGCTGCATGTAGCGGTATATTTCTGGTGTAAATGAAGTCATTTCCATTTACGAAAGTTCAACCAAACAGTACAGGCTAAAGTTCATCCTATTAGCGGTTGAAATAATTAATAACGACCTATTACTGTTAACGCTTAAAATAGTTCAAGCGTGATGTCGGGTTACTATAAACAAATCGTACGACGTATGCTAATGTCAACGTCTTGCGTCATTTGTTTGAACACTACACATAATAATCAATCCATCTGCTGAAGGTTTTGCGCACTGATATCAGAGTTGATGCTTATAATAACATTACTCTTTTATTTTGGAGTGGTCAATGACACATTGTATAAATGACTTGACTTGTTTCATAATTGGTAATAGCTATATTTTGTAATTTATAGAATTAACTTGTGATACGTAACTCTAATTGACATAATTCATAAATAGCTGAAAAAATATCGGATATCTTCAAAAATGCAAAAAATGGCAAAGTCCAAAAATGCCATCAAGCAGGGGGTTTCCTCCAAAAATCCCTTAGTTTGACTCCGGCAGTGAATAGTCAACCCCGAAGGGACCCTACTGTTTTATTGCGTTCCAACACTTGCACCAAAAACTGAAATATTTAGTTTGACTCGCGGAGGACAGTGAAACCCCACAGGAAGCCTAAAATGAAATATCACCACCCTAGTACAATTATAAAGTGATATATAAATGGCTCTTAACACTCGCACCAACAACTTAGTTTTTGTTCACATAAAGTAAAAAACATAAAAAAGCAGCTTCTTTTCCAAAAATCTTTTAATTCAGATGCGATAGTCTAACCCCACAGGCACACTAATGTCAAATAACAGTACCCTAGTACAATTACAAAGTTATGTGTTAATGCGTTTCAACACTTGCAGCAAAAACTTTAAAGTTTTTATCTAACTTCAAAACACGTCAAAGAGCAAATTTTTGCCAAAAAAATAATATTTAGTTCGACTCAAGGAGATGATCATATAACCTTACATGGAGCCTGAAGTCAAATACCAGCACCTTAGTGCAATCATAATGTGATATGTTAATGCTTTTCAACTTAGATTTTATCCAAAACATGTCAAAAAGCAGGGTTTCCCCCAAAATAGTCATTGAGAGGATAATATAACCACAAAGAGAGCCTAAAAAATATTGTCAAAAGGCAGGTTTCCCCAAGTTTGGCTCCAGGAGAGCATAGTATAACCCTACAGGGAAACTAAAGTCAAATATAAGTACCCTAGTACAATTATATAGTGATTTGTTAATACCTTTCAACACTTGCATTTAAACTTAAAGTCCGAAAACCAACGCCGACGCCGGGTTGACAACATTAGCTCTCCCTTTTCTTCGAAGAGACGAGCTAAAAAGCGACCTTTTGTTTATAGACCTCTACATTTTATAAGTCCTATATGAATATCTTAGCTGCATAAAAGTATCATCCGATATTAAGTCAGGATACGAAAAATAAGCCAGCCAAATTTTATTTGATACGTGGGTTAAATAAAGTGATGGTCGTTTTCAAGTAAATATCACTGTAAAAATATTATGTCTGTACGTTCATATTTGAAAATATTTAAAACTTTATTTCAGGTTGGAAAATCGGAAAGTGGACTATCGAGGGCTATGCCTTAAATGTCACAAGACGTGTGCATAATCATCTTCGGAACGGTCACAAAATTATACCATTTCGAGTATGTGTAAAAAACAGAAAACACTATTCAAGGTGCAGTGTTTTCAGTAAATTTTCGATCGCTCTTGTCATCCAAATCAATATGCACATGGGTGCTTGGTACGAGTATTCAACTAAGCACATGGATTTACTTGATATGCTTCGTGAAAGAGAAAAATATCAAATCAGGACGAAAAGATCCGTAAGCCATGGGATAACGCCCCTACAAACCACACCAGCTCCCACCATTGAACATGTCGAGTCAAACATATGCCATGTACATCCTTGGAGAGTAGCATTCCATGATATCGGGTGGTATAACGTTCAGGCCCCATCAGGTTTTCAGGCAAACCTTTGCTTTGGTGGGTGTCCTTCGCCACTTTTAAGTCATGCAAGTTTAAATTACACATATCACTCTGTCGTCGTGGATTTGTATCTTGTTTATCATAACATGTCCGCAAACGGCATTCCACCGGAGCCATGCTGCACGCCCACTGAATTGGGTCCAGTTTCTGTGTATTATTCCGAAGATGATGGCAGCCACGTGCTAATTCGTCTAGAAGGAATGAGGGTTATCGCTTGCGGTTGTCTCTAGCGATCAGAGTGTGGCTCAAAATATTTTATGTGAAGATGCTAAGAACATGCAAGTGTCACTAGCGATCAATGTTTTATTCATCATGCTTTGATAATTATTTAATGAATAGATGCATTTATCAACAGCGATCATTTGGCGAGTAAACATGTTTTATGTTGTGTCCGAGAGCACAAAATTCGTGTAACCAAAATCAAAATGGAAAACCGGAATATTGATTTGGATAACCAAACTATTAATATGTGATTCTGTATTGTCATACCGAAACGGATATATTGCCAAGAACATTTATTTTCCTTGTACATTCCCCAGGGTAAAATATTTCGCGAAAGTTATTACAGAAAAAAGTTAAATGGAATACCATTACTTTGAAACAAAATGCCATAAAAAGCAAAACCGAGCCTTAAGACATTGCAGAAATCAAATATAAGGCAATTGATTATTACTGAATTCGTTTCCGTTTCTCGGATTTATCTTTGAACACAACTCGGCATTGGCTAAGGAAATGTGTTTGTGGAAATGTGGAAAAATTGCTGTTTTCATCATAAATATTCATATATTGTGTAGGACTTGTTGTGGAGGAATGTGAGTTAACACAACAAGGGAAAACTGACATATAAATACATGTATGACTTAAAGTGCGGAAAATATAAATAAACATTTACATAGACCATTAAAGATATTAAGGACAAAATAAGAATCAGGATAGTTATTATGACAACATCAGTCATATAGTACTAGTGTCGTTAAAACAGAATACCGACATGGCCAAATATAGGTTTACGTGGAACTAGGAAAAAGTATAAGAAAAATAAGACCGAAAATTGAAACGTACATGTACGTCTTCTGCTGCACGAACGACATGCAGATCTAGTTTACACCCAAGTTATTTCACATTCTCACGTAAATACCAAAGGCAAACATGATGACGAAAATATATTTGCTAACTTTGTCATTGATTATAACATTTTACTCTAGATAGATAAATAGTATGTTACAGAATATTCTTCTGTGGGAATCTTAAATTACTTGGGTACATTCCAAGCTTCAATGTAACCCGTAATATCTTAAATCAATGCATTTAAATAGTAAGGCATCTGAAGAGATGCGAATACCCTCGCTACTCAGCATTGCCCAATTCACAATAAAAGTTTGTCAGCATTATCTAGCCACAATGTTGTGATTATAGTTATGATATATATCCGATCTCGTTCAAGAAATGTTGGTTGGACGTGTATGAAGTTTAAGGGAAATTGGATCATTAATGAGGTCAGTAGAGTGAGGACGTTGAAAATCTATTTAAAATAACAGTAACCTCATTTTCCCCCAGGTTGCTAAAATGCGAACTCGTACAAGAGAGAATGGTTGCGAGATAGTGTTTAAGATTTAGTGAATTTGGATCGTTAATGAAGTCAGTAGAGCGAAAATCTATTCATAGTAACAGTGACCTCATTTTTGATCCCGTGTTGATAAAACGCAAACTTGAACAGGAGATTCTGGTAGTAAGGGTATTAAGTTTCAGGAGAACTGAATCAATAATTAAGGCGGTAGTGCGAGAGTGCCATTTGGTTACGTATGTACGAGCCTACTGTATATACTATATATAACACAAATCATGATATCATTAGATACGCTCGCAAATTTTTAGGTTTATACCAATTTGTCATTTTTATTTAATTTCAATGAGTACACATCCTGGGTATCGTTAAAGACAAGGCAGTTCTATCATATATATTCTGGATAATTTGTGCCCGATCCCATTGTCTCTGTATTGAAAATAAGATATGTTTAAACAAATTTTGAGAACTTCTCTGATTGATTACATTGATAATAGCAAAATATATCAGGAATATGTTTATTTGAAAAAGAGAATAATAATAACAAGACACACACCTTATCATAATAAGACACGATTACAGCGAACGATGAAATAGTGATTGAACGAGTTAATGTGTTTTCAACAGGTCAGATATGTAAGGTAGATGTCAAACTCCCGACAAAATGCCTATGACACAGAATTTCGGCTTCTTACAACGAATTCTTAAAGGCAACCTTGAATTCCGTTGGAGTACAATAATACACAAATTTACATGTTATACATCGGACAACGTATGTATCGACATTTTATATCATTTGATCAGGATCATTGTTTGAGTTAATGTAAATTAACAATTCAATATCATTACATTACTTTGAAAAGAACCAATTCTCACCGGTTTTCGAAAAATCATTTGTAAATGTAACATTAAAGCCAATTACAGTTCACGCTTCATAATTTCTGGTGTACCTTGAACTTCGTTATAACCATCTTCTAACTACAGTTTTTTTCCATCTTCACGTAAAGATTCACATAACGTAGGAACGAAAGACAAAACAATAACGCTGAACACCACACTGTAGCGAGAAGACAAGGACAGGACTACAATGGAACTACAACACCTGCTTCTTTTTCATATTGACTTTTCATCCCATGAAGATAAATCTTCAGCCCATCAGAATCCAGCCTCGAATTTCTTGCAGTCTGAACAAGCCTTGTTGCAAGTTTAAACACAGCCCGTTGTTTACTTTTCTCAGTAATATTTTTATCCTCAACCTGAAATTAGTCATTATTTATTCACAAATAGATAGATGTATGTTTTATTTATCATTTTTATTATTGTTGTTAACTATCTATATCATCATCATATCGATAATCAAAAACGTGTCTTGTTCTTATACTTTGATTTTAAGCTCCAATATTAAAACTTTTACTATATATATAATTATTTAAATAAAACAGTAAATTATATTTATTGCTAGGTGTAAATTTCATAATTGTTTTAACACACTTTCGACAGATGTAAGACTTTATCTGCGTTCTAAAATACATTGAGGTATATTCAAAATTTAACCAAATGGTCGATGCTCTATATTTATTACGTATACTAAAGACAAAATAGTTTTATTTTCAATTCTGATTCAATTTAATGCAATACTTGCATATTTAGCTCTCGATATCTTTAAGGCACACGAAGCTGCTTTTTCAATCACATCTCTCGGTAGACACGACATTCTTGCCAACTCCATTCCTATAAAATCGTGTTAATATATATTTTTTATTCACTGCTATAGTGAAATGAAAATGAAACACAATAAGAATTTGACCTGTTTACTACAGAAAATATAAAGATGCTAAAGAATGTAATAATGGTTTTAATTTTGGTACCCTTGATCAACCTAAACTTTGACGAGGGTATTAAACGTAAATTGATGAAATGTTTACAAACGACAGAGTAGCTTCCTATATTAATTGTTTCAATTACATTCAATAACATTTTGTTATTTTCTAAAGTAAACTCGTATTTGGCAAGTCATTACCATAATATATAACATGATTTGACCAAGCTTTACCTGATGTGACCCAAATATTGAAGAGACAATTTTTCTGGAATACATGATAGATTATCTTAATCATCTTCATTGGCTTATGATTATGATGTAATGGGATACAAAACCAAACTGACTGCAAAACAAGTTTTAATTCTCAGGTAGAAATGTCGTTTTGTAAACAAGAGGCCCCGATCGCTCACCTGTTATAATATCAACATCTTCGATATTAACCCCTTATAACAATTAAGGAACTTGGTTACACAGATATAACACTGGGATATCAAACACAAATTGTAGATTAATACCATGGAAACACTCAAACACTGATCTTGAAGCAAGACTACCACCAAATCATCACAAATTATCATATTCAGGCTTAAGCCATAAAATAAAAAGAGGCCCAGATGGCCTGTATCGCTCACCTGGTTGGATTTGATTAAACGTCAAAATATGCTCCATTTATTAATAGCTTAATTTGTTGATGTCAAAAAAAATCCCTAGGGGAGGGGAAAGACCTCAGGGCCTATATTTACATCATGATTGTATTTATCTCATGCCCAACAATTATATATATGGTTTTATAGGGCGGGGATCTAAACAGTTTCAAATATATATATTTCAATTTCTACTCAAGTTGGACTCAATGAAACTACCAAACTTAATCTGTTTCATTTGCTCATGAATTTGACCAGATTAACACTGATCAGTGCGTATGAATACATGGTTAAAAATCCTTCCGCGGAACTATTTCGCTTTTTCTATATTGTTGTTATAAACATGGAATAATTACCAAAATAATCAAATATATGATTTATTCTTGTATTTTATGAAAGACCAGATATGCTAAATACTTAAATTTTGACAAAGTAATACTGTTTTTTAATACTAAAATGGCGGACTATTTTACTCGACCGACTAGACATGCACAATCCGGAACTCCTTGGGCTTTTCCCCATTTAGACTTGCACAAGCTACGAGACATTAATATCTACACAGACTTTTTTATTCGAAAAAAAAAACAATTGAAATATAAGGATTGAATCTTGATTTGGTCGATTTCATGGGGCCATGAATTGAGTTGCTCTTGAGACAAATTCAACATGAACTGCTTCGCAGTTCATTAAATTTGTCTCAAGAGCAACTCAATTCATGACCCCATGAAATCGACCAAATCAAGATTCAATCCTTAAAACAAAGAAACTAAGTTTCTAGGGGTTGGAGTGATGAAAGACCCAACGGCCTATTTTAACAACAGGATCGTTTTTATGTCTTCGTGCCCAGCAATGCTATATATGGTTATAGGGTGGAAATCTCAAAGGTTTCAAAAATACAAAGAGTGGTTTATGACATTATAGCCGAATTGCTCCCTTTTGGCTCCGCTCCTCAGCCCCATGTGGGTCATCCGCACAATTTGCATTTTCTTTTTAATCCTCATCACCTAAAAATGCTTAGACCCCTGGGGGTGAACCACACCATTATGAGTAATTTTCATCGCTTAATTCAAGAGAAGAAGTTTTTTTATAGCAATATAGTAAAATTGCTTCCTTTTGGCCCATTCCCTCAGCCCTCTAGGGTCAGCTGGACAATTTGTAGCTGTTTGAATCCCAAACCCCTCGGGATGCTTCCAGTCAAATATGAGTGATACACATCGCTTACTTCCAGAGGATAATTAGTTGTTTTTAACAATATATAGGCAAACATTCTTTTGTCTCCCCCACCCCCCGCCCCTTAGACCCCTGGGGGTGAGCCACATCATTTGTATAAATTTGAATCCCAGCTACCTCGAGATGTTACCAGTGAAATACAATATCATACACTGCTTGGTTGCAGAGAAGTCGTTAACATCAATATCGCCAAATTGACCCATTTTGGCCCTGCCCCTCAGGGGGTCAGCCCCACCATTTGCAAAATTTTGAATCCCTACCCCATGTGGGTGTTTCCAGTCAAATATGAGTGTTATCTAAAGCTTAGTTTCAGAAAAGAAGTCCTTTATATCAATTTAGCCAATTTGACCCCTTTGGCCCCACCCCTCAGTCCCTAGAGGAGTCAGTCCCACCATTTTTGCAGTTTTGAATATCCACCTCCTATCGATGCTACCAGTCAATTGTTGTTCAATTCCAATCAGCGTTATGAAGTAGAAGTCAATTGTTGATGGACAGACAGACTCCGGACGCCACAGTATTTCATAAGTTCTCCTCGGTCCTTCAGACCAAGTGAACTAGAAATAGTAAATTTGTACATAATAATGATCTAGTAGGGAATTCTTAGTTCCCCATGTTCTAGTAGACTATCCTTTACTTACTTAAAGTCTGAACTTGCTTTAAAATATCAGGTTCCTTAATAATTTTGAAGATTGGGAAGCCACACACCACAACGAATTTAGTCTATTTACGTACCATAATGTCTCTCCTCTGTCTTGCCTTTTTGAATTGTGTGTGTAAAAATGATTTTTTCCTCTGCACTCTCAGTGCATACAGATCTCTGGACATCAAAACAGTAGCTGCAAATAAAATTTCAGTGTTATTAATACAGGGGCTGTTACAAACATAGCAATATCAATTCTGTATCAGACAGGGGTTAAATTGGATTGTCGTGTAACACAGAAGATAGCACACTGGCTTTCGTCACAGGGCGAGCGAGCGAATTCCCGATCAGACATGAAGTGATATGGGTTTCACACACGACCACAAGTGTTTTCTCCTAGTATTCTAGTTACTGCTCTCAGACCATGCACTCTTCAAGTATAACTCTTATTATTTAAATCCATCTAATGCACCAAAAATCTTACTTTTCCACGTTAGGATACAGCACATCCAAATTGGTCAGTTCAAGGAAGTGCGTGACAAAAATAGTAAAGGCCTGGAAGAAAACCGAGAAGTAATGTGTTATATTGGAAATGATTATATGACTCCTGAATATTTCTTTTTGATTTGAAGAACTACCTATAATATTTATTGAAACAAAATTAAAGAGTTCTGCAATCGTTCAGATGCTATATTGAAATTCTTTTTTGAGTTCAATAAACACTTTATCTTTCCAGTGGTACCTTCAACTGAATCAGGTATTCACAAATGGAATGAGAGAGTCCCACTCCCTCCTCTGGACTGGTACCTGAAAAAAAAAAGTCTTGGTAGAAATATTTAATTTAATTGATAAAGGGAAATGCATAATATTTTCCAACAGTTAAGTCACAGAAGAAACAAAGATATATTTCTTATAGCATACCTCTTCCAAGCTCATCTATGATAACCAACGATCTGTTGGATGCATTCTGAATGATGTAGTTTACTTCTTTCATCTACAATTGAAATATAAAAAAGAATGTAATTACGGTAGCGTATGGGGAAAATATAGATTCGCCGATTCAAAACATCACAATATGGAAACAATCAGAGGAAGAGGAATCGCAACAACTGAAAAAGTGAACCACTCGAGTGTTAAATAGGCGTTTCGTGTGTCATTTCTGTGAGTCGGCTAACAATTTTAGAGAATAACATGGCAAGAAAGTTATGAGAGGCGCCGTGCAACCTCTAACTTCTCAAGGCGAATTTACTCTGCGCAGGCTGTAAAATTTTCCAAGAAAGGACTTCGATTATATTAAACGGTTAACTTATATTTAAATGTTTAACAATGTAAAGTTAATAACTCTTTTTCATGAGTTCATCATTAGATACAAAAAGTAGCAATCAAAGACACGATTATTTTCATGTTCAGGCTTCATTCCGGTAAGAAGTTGGATTGAAAACGGCGGCCCGGTAAATACAAAAATGGAACACAAAGCAAGAACAGACGAAAGCTTTTTCATCATACTTTTTATTTGTTCCGCTTGGTACACACATCTCATATTTTTAACAACCAATGCCGTCATGTTCGAAACAGGTTACTTGAAGCGGTAGAATGATGGGGAAAAGTGTTTTGTGTGTAAGTATTATTAACTTGGTGGGAATAAGTGATTAGACAGTTGGGATATATACCTTAATTGTAAGTACACACGATTGTCATCAAGTTTAGACTTATATATACTGATATTATTGTCTCTTCCTTTACGCCCTGAAATACGTGTCAAATAGGGTTTGGTTGCTAAAGGTTGGTAGCCGTCAGAACTAAAAAATAGCCAGAGACCTTTAGCTAGTTGGAGTACCTAAAACCCTCCATCTATGAAGAGTATTTGAGTCCATATTGTTCCGTCCTTTACGCCCCTTGCGTTTAGGGACCATATAATTCACAATTTTCATTGGAAGGTTTCTGCAAATTTCCATGCAATAAGCAATTTCTGAGTTCTGACTTGCGCTTTCCATGGCAGTTATCATCCCTGAAATGTAGTAGCCCCCCCCCCCGTTTGTTGGTGAAAGTAGCGCGCCAGCACTGGAGGTAGGGCTAGAATCAGAAGGTGTCTTATTGTTGATATGAATATAGGTGTAAAATACTTTTTGTCGGCAAACTGGAAAAATAGGGATATTGAGAGAATGTGGACCTGATTATAACCGACCCCGAAAAAAAAATTGGCGAATCTTTATTTTGTAGACGGGAAACTCACCGAGAGGGGTCCTGCTCAGACGTTATTCCATTGCATTAATTTGAGTTTACCGACATGTACACGGTTCTTAGAAAGCTTTCATATTTGCTCATTATTATTGTTGTTTTGTGTATCATGTTTTCAAGATAAATGGTTATCGATATAGTTTAGTTCTCTGTAGGTTAGATGTCAGCAACTACATTTAAAAACAAGGGCCACAACATACGCCCGCCACAATATTTGACACTTGGAAGGGGGTAGTTTCACAGGTTGTAATGCTTTAAAATGAAGTATCATTGTTGGAAAGTTGGAAGGAGATACTGATACACATAATGGTGTGTAGTCGAAACCGAAGGGCAACTTTAAATGATGAGATGTATATATGTTGCAAATATGGGAAACCTTGCTTTAGACACAATACAAAAATTAGTTCACATGTTTATATACAGAATATATATATTAAAAGAACCTCTTTGCAAAGAATCAGCCTCCTAATACCATTATTAAGTGAATGGTGAGCAATTACACAATCATCAAAGGGGAATAACCCCACAAATACGGGGGTAAGGGGCATGATTTTGGTATGCGACACTCCGGCTCATCAAGATGTATATTTGTGTCAAGTATGGAGAGCCTGGGTCAAGTAGTATTGGAGTTATGATCCGGACAAGTAAAATCATCAAAGGGTAATAACTCCGCAAATACGGGGGTAAGGGGCATGATTTTGGTATGCGACACTCCGGCTCATCAAGATGTATATTTGTGTCAAGTATGGAGAGCCTGGGTAGAATAGTATTGGAGTTATGGTCCGGAAACAATATGTGCCCCCCCACCCGCCAACATAATAACATAATACGTCCCGTCTTTCGTCGGGCGTATAAAAACTGAGATGTGTTAACTCGGAAATTACGTATTGGTTAAGGTGTTTCTAGCGAAGAAGTCGAAAATGTAAATTGTTTACGGACACACGACGACGAATAAACGGCGATTAAAATAGGTCATTGAGACTTCGTTTCAAGTGACTTAAGATCATTTTAGCATGTAGTAGTTTATTAAAGAAATGTGATGATTGTATGCGTTAAGTACGTGTTGTGTTCCAGAAAGAAATCTAGTTATTATTACAGATATAGTTTGCAATAACCTCTAGAGTAAACGTCGACGAATTAGTTTCCATTTCATCCTCAGTGCTTATCCTGGAGAAGATCTGGTCAGCTATTCGGAAAGAGGCGTACTCGGCTGGAACACTACATCCAATCTGGGCCATAATTTGAAGAAGAGCGATTTGCCGCAGATATGTCGACTTCCCACTCTGAAAATAACCTCCAATGTATGCAAATGCCAGTTTCGCATGATTTAAGTTATTTGATGCTGCATAGTTACAGACAACAAGAGGCCAGATGCCGGGCCTGCATCGCTCACCTGGATATTTCAATAATTTTGGCAAAATTCTCTGTTTATACAATGTTAGATGTACTTGACCAAATAATGGTCTTAAAGACCTTTCATCAAAATCAATTCAGGCGTTCACGACTAGTACAGTTTTATAGGATTTACCTCAATTTCTCTAATTAGGGTCTGCCTCTCCGGCCCAAGGAGAACCACACCCTCCGTTCATACAAAATTAGATCTCCCTTACCTAATAATGCTCCAGAACAAATATCATCAAAATCCATTCAGGCGTTCAGAAAAAAATCTGTTCCCCTTCCGCCAAGGATGTTTCTGGCCTCATGCGGTTAAGATATATTGCAACATATTCTATTGGGAAACAATTGGATTAAACATCGGACTTAAGTCTATATTAAAAGTTCTCTCCATAATAAAGTGCATTTATTACAAATAATGAATTCCGGTTATTAGTCAAGAATGGAAAATATAGAATATATAGCGAAATATTTGTAAATGATATTTCATGATAATCTAATCTATTTTCTGTTTTTATGATATTTAATTTGGTACTTTAAAATCTATTTATTAAATAAATATTAGTATTCAGTTATTTCGGTGGAGAGAGACAAGTGTCTGATCAAAAACAGAGTTTCCAACCGTAATGGTTAAAATTCATTCAGTACATTATGACTATAGTACCGATTTAAAGGAAATTTTGATGGACGTCAGACGACGAATGCTGCTCCTTCAGGCCAGGTGAGCTAAAAATCTTACATCAAATTTAGCTTTCTATTTTAAATTCATATTCATGAAATGCCAAAAAAAAAAAAAAAAAGCTTGGCAAAGCATGTTCAGGATTCTTACCATGTTCGGTCCAGTCACCATGAGGAAGTTGCTTTCATCTGAAGCATACTAACGTCATACACAAAAGTTAAGAAATGACAGAATGACATAAACTAATGTAAAACCATTATAACCTCAATAACAATTTAACGGATAAATAATGCGAGTCAATATTAATATAACCAAGACATGATCCATATTACACAAACTTAGCATAATGTCAGACAGTGAGCATTTGTTAGATTATCCTAAATACATATATATCGATATCAATTCAATTTTCTGAACATATAATGAAGTCCAAGTCAAAGTTGTTTTTCTCACAGAATTGTTTGGTACTATTTGGCTAATAGCAATCTTTTCCAAAATGGGATGTCGACCTTGCTTGATGGCCAAAGTATCTGTAAACTCCGGTCTCACTGCAAATATAACAGGATATAATAATCAGCACGAGTAATCACCTAGTCCTCTATCATTTTTTTCGCATTGATGGTAATACGACATCTACAACACTTACAGTATATATCAAGATGCATTTTTATCAAGATCTTAAAGAAGTTGAAATGGCGCATCAAAAGAGCAGAAGTCACAGTTGAAACAATCCGGAACTAAGCGACGCTATATTGGTGTAACGAAGCAAATCACTCTCAAAATATCCTGTATAAGGGATTTACGATTTATCTCCCTCCAAAGCACGATTCAAAATATTTCTGTGGAAATGGTCGACAAAAATGAATATTTCAAAAGAATGTATTAATATTCCGATGGGGAATGTACGTGCATCGTTATTGAACAATTTGCATTTGAAGACTTACCAAGACGGATATCCAATAAATATAAACGAATGGAGACAAAACACATACATCATACTTCAAGCGTTCACATTTACATGTATTATTTTCCTTCATTAAAAATACAGTAACTTCCGATAACTATTTTCTAACGGAAAAAAAAGGAAGATCCGAATACTCATGACATCACACTGTGGTACTCCTTCTTGATTTTTTTTTCATAACAGTCTTGAGGACATCTGTTCTGACCATTTTGATTGGGTACATACAGCTTTATATACTTGACGTTAAGGACTTTTCCTTCATAGCCCCCAAGTCCGATCCTTAAACGTAAAAACGTAACCAACAGGGACAGCTTATCCTTTAGCTGGATGATAAGAGTGGCTGTTTCAATTCTAGATAACAGCACACATGCTTTTGAACCTACGGTGTTACATGCTACTGTAGATTCAATATTTAATATTATGTTTCAATTATCACGATTTTGGCGATAGATGCTCGCAGAAAAACCATATGTTGGTATTTTTTTGGAAGACAAATATAGGTTTCGAGATTCAGTTGAATGGAAATAATACGGGGAATTGTATATCAGATATATTTAATTGAGGAACCTTCGTATTAGTGGCGAAACCCTGTATCATCTATCGGATCCATTCAGTAAACCTAGTGTCGAACAATATGGCCGATAATTCGCCAATCTTGAAACTTTCCTGGCCAAGAATGTCACCTAAGGTACTCATACAACGTTTTTGATTAGTGATACAGCTGATTTGTTGTATAATGTTTTTATGGTCAGCATCACGTTTTAACTATTATACCTATATCAAGTTATGTCATGTTTTCAAGAGAATTATGTCATTACATCACGACAGAGTCGTTTTTAACCTTAGCTCTGATAAAAGTGTAGAATGTGGTTGTAACGACGAATAAGCCAGCAAGATAGCTTATTCATCGTTCCATCCTTTTCATTTCTTCCTTACTTTGTGACAAACATTCTGATAAAACAGAAATTCAATATATTGCATTTATAAGTCCAAAGCAGTAAAAAAGTATAACTATGATATACAAACTGAATTTTAAGTATATTTTGATATCATTGGAATTACATATTATGGTCCAGTTGTTCAAAAGGTGAATAGAGTAATCAATTGATTGGCGAAAACATAATTTCTTTTTACTTCATAAACTGTGAGTATGTATTCCTTAAGCACAAGGCACTTATCCTTTCGGAACACCTGGTCTTATAGTCTTGTTCTTTTTTAAAAGGTCCCCATGCAAATCAATCGTTTGCCTGTAGATTGCACTTGATTTATCGCGTTTGTGAGAAATATATTTTCCTTACACATGACATTCTATCGTTTTGATAAATGAAACAAACAATCATATTCCTATCAATGTCTATGCATTTCATTCAGCTTTGTTGGATTTTTATATAATGTAATCAACATAAAAAGTAGAAGTAAAGTTGAAAATAAAATGTCGGTGACTAGTTAGTATGGGGCTGACAATTTTAAAGAGTCATGCAAGAGCATGTGTTAAGACCGCCATAATGGAGCATAGTCCAAGAAGTAAAAGAAAGGAAAGGACAAAGATCCGTATCGTGCTGCAATGGGTAAAAAAAAATCAGCAAAAATTAGCAAGGGGCGCAACAGAAGTTGCCTTTTACGAACGTATGCAGCAGGGTACAGCATGCCTTGTGCTTGGGTTTCCAATACACCTAAATCAAGAAAATGTCTGTGCTTCTTTCGAGAAGAGGCATTATACATGCATGTAGCCAATTAGGACAACAACGGGGTATAAAAGGCTTATTCGTTCATCACTCTTGCACAGGTTATTTCATTTATCATTAGATTATTGCAAAAAGAACTGATTTTGTAAATAAATTGAAATTTGTTTTGTAGATTCTATATTTTGATGATTTTTTGATAGGCATTTTGAACTCACCATAATTTGACAGAGTACACACATGGGCAAACGACAGAAGAACATCTATAATGGCCACGGATTCTGTCAGTTTATAGAGACAGCCCAAGTAACTCCTGATGTCATTCAGCAAGGCAGTCACAACTCTGTCAATATTTATTTCAATAATGAAAAGAAACATTTATGAAATGGCTGGAATATACAAATAAACCATTTCTAACAAAGTTATAGTTCAAAATGTTCAAGCACTAATATACAATTGCATATATCGAATGTCTTGAGGAACTTACATGTTCGCCATAAGGTATATTTCCTCTAATGATTGTTGGATTCTTGCTGAAAATATACATAGAATTGGCAAAATTGAATTACTGGAAAGAAACACATACATGTAGGAAGCAATATGTGATTTTGACTCTTAAATATGTTTATATAACAAAATTTTGCGGGTATTGATTTAACATGTACATCGGTAATGTTAAGGAATAATTGTCTACTTCCAACATTGACGTTTTTGTCATTCAATAAATGTTCTTGTGTTTAATTGTCTTGAGAGTGAGGTTATCGGCTTTTAAACCTATTGACTAGAATGGTTCGATGTAAACAAGTGGCTAAATTAAATTACCTATTCCGTACTTTCTGTTCCAATGCTGGTAACTGCAGCTGTCAAACTCTAAGATGATTTTTTTTCCATTCCACAGTTCGACCATTTTTTTTCAGATTTACACAAAGCAATAAAGGGTGCACATTTCGTTTTTTTTTTTGTTTGTTTGTTATGAAATGAACGAATTTCACCATTAGTATTATTGATGTATATTAATCTGAGATTTCATCACATAGATCTGAAGACCGGGTTTACAAGGAACCCCTTGAAAATAACCTTTAAAGTATCTAAGTTAGTCATATACTTCAATAGGCAGAACCATACTTGAAAGACAGTTACCACTAATACTTTCTGTGAAAGTCTTAACAAACATGAAAATTAAGCATTCAAGATTCCTACCTTTCAGTCATATTGCTTTTCGATCAGTCTATCAAATGCAATTTGCATAGGCGGGAATATGGAATTTCAGAATCAACCCTGAAGTACTTCCTAAGAAAGAGTGCTAACACTTTTTATACTTAGAATGCAAGATTGCTGCAGCTACATGTCAGCAGTCATAGTTTCTGCTCAGTCAAAAGATGTATTATACCATAAGGAACTTGTGTATTTTCAGAAATATTCCATGATTACTTTCTGGAAATGGTACTTAGTCCAGGTTAGCGAAGAAACTATGGTCAACATTTTCATTTTCTTAGGAAAATCCGTTAACAAACATTATTCAAAGATTGACAATGGACCAAGGTGATTAGCAATTTGAATAGTGCACAATTTGGTGCCAGAAAAAAAAAATCCATTTTTTTTTTTTTTTTTTAATATTTGTAAAGGGTGGGTCAACGCATATGGATATTTAACATAAGCACCGGCCCCTTCAAATTCTTTTATTTTTTCACCATATTTAGATACATGAAAGTAAACCATTATCGTATAAATAGTCAAAGTGGACCTCCTTGTTTAACACCAGGTTGAGTGAAGGGGGGTACCCTAACAAAATGGTTAATAATTTTCATATACTTATGTAGATTTAAAAATAAATTATAACAGTTTTTATTTACCCTTATTTTGATACCAAATATGTCATATTGACATACATGAGGTTAGCGTAGTGATACATTTAACTTGAATAGCATACAAAATATTGACGAAATTTAGAATATATCCAACATTATCAATACGAATTAGTATAGTTGTAATCACAGTCTATATTTCATACTTCTTTAAAACTGTACATATACTTTCTACAGAATCAATTTGAGGAAATATTACTGGCAACTTATTTTTTTAGCATGTCAAACATGTCCAATGCACAATTTCCCATAATCATGAAGATTGGATTATCATTGATTTTATTTTTAAAACCTATATGATTTTTTTTTTAAATTTTAGTTTATTACAAAAGTGTATTAACTTATACAATGTACATGCTTTTTAGTTATTTGCAACAGTAATAACTCATATTGGGAATAGCCACGGTCTTTTCCTGTGGGGCCGCAGTGGCTTTCCTCCACCTTTAAAACCTGGCACGTCCTTAAATGACCCTGGCTGTTAATAGGACGTTAAACAAAAAACAAACAAACTTTTCCTGTGTTGGATCGTTGAATCCCAACCACAAGATCACTCGGCAATATCAGGTGTCTCCCATACATAAACAAGAGGCCCATGGGGCCTGTATCGCTCACCTGGTTGGATTAGACCAAATGTCAAAATATTGTTCATATTCAATTTGTTTTATTTGTAAATCTCAAACAATGCTATATATGGTTATAGTGTGGGAATCCGAACTGCTTTAAAGATTAATGAAGTCCACTCTCTAAGGTCTGAATGACCTCAAGAATTGTTTTTAGAACATGCATTCATAACTTTATGACTAGTAGCAATTTAAAGGAATTACCTCTATTTCCCCTATTGGGCCCCGCCCCTTTGGCCCCTTTGGGATCAGAGTCACCATTTATGCAAAATCTGTTCCCCTTCCCCCATGGATGTTTCTGACCAAATTGGGTTTAAATCCATTCTTAACTTTATGACTAGTAGCGATTTAAAGGAATTACCTCTATTTCTCCTATTGGGCCCCGCCCCTTTGGCCCCTTTGGGGTCAGAGCCACTATTTATGCAAAATCTGTTCCGCTTCCCCCAAGGATGTTTCCGACTAAATTGGGTTCAAATCCTTTCATAACTTTATGACAAGTAGCGATTTAAAGGAATTACCTCTATTTCCCCTTATGGGCCCGCCCCTTTGGCCTCTTTGGGGTCAGAGTCACCATTTATGCAAAATCTGTTCCGCTTCCCCCAAGGATGTTTCCGACTAAATTGGGTTCAAATCCTTTCATAACTTTATGACAAGTAGCGATTTAAAGGAATTACCTCTATTTCCCCTTATGGGCCCGCCCCTTTGGCCCCTTTGGGGTCAGAGTCACCATTTATGCAAAATCTGTTCCCCTTCCCCCAAGGATGTTTCTGACTAACTTGGGTTCAAATCCATTCATAACTTTATGACTAGCAGCAGCGATTTAAAGGAATTACCTCTATTTCCCCTATTGGGCCCCGCCCCTTTGGCCCCTTGGGGGTCAGACGCACCATTTATGCAAAATCTGTTCCCCTTCCCCCAAGGATGTTTCTGACTAAATTGGGTTCAAATCCATTCTTAACTTTATGACAAGTAGCGATTTAAAGAAATTACCTCTATTTCCCCTATTGGGCCCCGCCCCTTTGGCCCCTCGGGGGTCAGAGACACCATTTATGCTTCCCCCAGGGATGTTTCTGACTAAATTGGGTTCAAATCCATTCATAACTTTATGACAAGTAGTGATTTAAAGGAATTACCTCTATTTCCCCTTATGGGCCCGCCCCTTTGGCCCCTTTGGGGTCAGAGTCACCATTTATGCAAAATCTGTTCCCCTTCCCCCAAGGATGTTTCTGACTAAATTGGGTTCAAATCCATTCATAACTTTATGACTAGCAGCAGCGATTTAAAGGAATTACCTCTATTTCTCCTATTGGGCCCCGCCCCTTTGGCCCCTTGGGGGTCAGACGCACCATTTATGCAAAATCTGTTCCCCTTCCCCCAAGGATGTTTCTGACTAAATTGGGTTCAAATCCATTCATAACTTTATGACAAGTAGCGATTTAAAGAAATTACCTCTATTTCCCCTATTGGGCCCCGCCCCTTTGGCCCCTCGGGGGTCAGAGACACCATTTATGCAAAATCTGTTCCCCTTCCCTCAGGGATGTTTCTGACTAAATTGGGTTCAAATCCATTCATAACTTTATGACAAGTAGTGATTTAAAGGAATTACCTCTATTTCCCCTTATGGGCCCCGCCCCTTTGGCCCCTTTGGGGTCAGAGTCACCATTTATGCAAAATATGTCCCCCTTCTGCCAAGGATGTTTCTGGCCAAATTTGGTCAAAATCCAATAAGAACTTTTAGACTAGTAGCGATTTGAAGCAAATGTTGACGGACGGACGGACTGACGGACGGACGACGGACGCTGCGCCATGACATTAGCTCACCGGACCTTCGGTCCAGGTGAGCTAAAAACGGTGTATGTCCAGTGAAATTATAAGGATGCACTAAAGGTTCAATGTGCTTCTTCAAATCTGTATTCCCACCAGTTTGTCATGTTCCAAGCTTATCCAGCAGTGCCTGATTAAATTGTTTGCACTGGCCATTCCCCCATCTGGTGGTAGGGCGTCGTTCTTGACTTTTTTATACCAGCTTGAAGACCTTTCCAACAAAGTTCGCGCCTTGGTCCGAATGTTAAGGGAAATCCATAATACAAAAAGACGTTATTGAATAACACCTCGGCTGTTGTCTTTGCTGACATTACTGCGTGTCGGATAAGCCTGTGCGTACCTAGTAAAATGATCGGTTAATACTAGAACATACTGGAAAATTCCCTTTGACATCTGTGTTAAGAAGTCAACACAAATTACTTTCAATATAGCCAAAACACGAAATATATTACATAAGTAGATGCATATAACTAACGTGAAACTCTTATGTTTTAAGGTTCATTTTCATGCCTCTACAAATTGTGAACAAAGTATAAAGAAATCAAAGTGGGGGCCAAATGTTGACCCATTCTTTCATTTTTTTAAGACAAACTAACAAAATAAGTATATCTGTTCAAAACAATGAATCCTCAATTTCGTACATGCACCAATATTATTAGTAAAAACATGTAAAAATACATCTAAAATAGCAGGCAAATCTCTTTCATTAACATACCATTTAATTTGATCTGAAACACCACAATATCAATAGATTATTCTAGTTAAAAGAAGACATCATGCAAAACAAGTCAAAAGTTTGAAAAATTTCATTCATATTTTTTCCATATGATTATAAAACTGTTTGATCCAAAAACTATTTCCATGCAAAATATCAGCATCCTATCACTATCAATAAGTTATAATTCTGCCAACCATTTAAAGTTGGATGAATGAAGGAGTATTTACAACATATATCAGTCATAACAGTATGTAGTAACAGTATATGTAGTTACATCTTTGATATTCAATTTAAAATCAATGTATATTAATGAAAGCTGGTTTTTTGGGGTCGCCATAAGATATACACATGTATATATAAGTATATTCCAGATTTGGTTATGACAGCAAATGTAACTTAGTGAGAAATCAAACCAAACTCACGTCTAAACAGAACATTCAACATTGTACATTTATTTAATGAAGTCCAATTAATGATAAACTGGAGAAGAAATTCAGAATCTGAAATGTGTGTTAAAATGCTTCGGCATAGATATAAATGTAATACTTTATTTATTGTATTCCATGTTTGGTTTTGACAACATAAACCCCAGACTAATTTAATCATTAAACTGTAGGGTAAAACTGTAAAAGAAACTATGGACTGATACAATTTTCCTAAATACATAGCGATAAAACTGGTTGGGTGGAACATGCACTTATGGCTATTAAACAACTTGGAGAGCTAAACACAAATGCTGATGCCACCTCTAGAAAAGTAACACCAATGCCTCGCTCTTCAACTCCATCACACTTCAAAATCCCTGAGTATTTGAAATAAGGATACAATTTCAAACAATGAAAACATCTATGCTGAAATCCACTAATTGATGCTTTTGCCAATTAAAGGACTAGACAGCAGTACATACCTTAATACATGTTCTGAAATATACAGCAATAGGAAGAACGAGACTCACCAAGTCTGTTGTCGTAAAGCTTAAAGTACTTTTAACTTTTGTGGCCTTCATAAAAATCCCGGGTAAATTGTCTGTGGTTAAACCATCCTTTCCTGACGAGGTTGTCTGGATAAAGAACCCCCTCGCTGAATTGTAGCTGGTTTTCAAGGGTAGACTGTATTGGGTACCTAACTGTGTCACCAACTCTAAATAAAATCAATGATTTATATCATAAACAAGATTCCGCAGATTAAGAACAATCAAATATGTTTCAAACATCCATCATGTGAAAATAATAACATTTAATAAGAACCATGCAGATACATATTAGACAATGAACAAGAGCATATATATTATATCTACCAGATATGTCATCCACAATTTCTGTGTACATTCTTCTCGCCACATCCAACAAACCTTTAAACAGATGAAATAACACACACAATACACCATGTATAGATTTATAGACATAAAACAATAAGGTATAAGTTATTGTCTATTGCCTGACTCATAATTCCTAATGTCATTTTACCAGTAACGTTCAAAGTACATGTGCATGCATTTCATTATCCACTTTCATGTCATTTTACTGCATATCTATGGTTAAGTTTGCATTTGATATGTGAATTACATGTACAACCAGAAATATCTTTTTCATATCAGAATTATGTTTGTACAATGTTTTATGAATCAACTCCCATAATCGTCATTATTGACGGAGGAGAGTCAGTATAAGAAGAAGAAGAAGAATGGCAGAGCAAGATTAATTAAGGGCTATTTTAGTAAAATATCTACCAAATTGGAAGACTCCAGGTTTGTCCAAGAGGGAAGCAGTTATTCATTTAAACACTATCATTATATCAAGTTGCATTATATCCAACACCCACCATTCATAGATTTCTGAATTCTGGAACCCTCCGATAGGATATATATTTTACTGAAATATCCCTGATAATTTTTTTTAATGTTGTTATAGCAATACTACCTTTTTTCATTGAGACAGCCATTAGCTAACTTTGCCTTTTAGAAATGACTCTGTCTGTTTAGAGGTTTGAATATATAATGAGACAGTTCAACATGAAATTTGTAACATAGTATTGACTTCATCGGTGATTGAGGTACATGGTTTAAATAATTATCCTCTTATTGTTCAAAGTCATCTGTAGAAAAATCACTACTTATTTCACAATAGAAGCAAGCATTTAAATTTAGTGTGAGTAATATTACGTTATTTGATAACTTACCATTGATATTTGGCTGAAAGGGAAAAATGGAAATTATATAAACTAAACATTAAGAATGGTTCCATTTGTGTAACGAAGTTAATAACTCCTAAAAATCAAACATACATGTGGATATGAACCTGAAAAAAATGAAAGAAATCAAGAAATACAATTCTATATTGATCAGACTGCATGATTTATTTAAGGATCAAGGTTTGGTGATGAATGTGGTGATTCAATATTTTTTTGTTTATGACAGAGAAGTTCAAAATTGCCAACACTTAATGGCATTTCCATCAGCAGAGTACAATAACGCTCAACTTTGATGTATTTCTCATTAAGGTATATTTTCATATATGGCAAAGTATTATCATTAGAAATATACATATATATTTTTTTTACCAAATATTACATGGAGTAAGGGGAGGTTAATTATCACAGCAGGATCACATTAATGTTTAATTCATATGCCAACTGGAAAGTTCAAGGGAAAATAACTCTTGATTAGTTTTGTAGTTTTATCAAATCAATGTTCAATTAAAATATATATATCAAATATTCTTTTACTCATCAACTCCAAGTTCAATGGACTTCAAGCTATGCCATTAAACAGCACAATTTTTAAAATTGTAAACATTTCTCATTGGAGATTGTTCCAATGGCAATAACTGCTGAGAAAAACATTTAGAATCACCAGATGTAGGGAAATGTACAGTTGTGGTTACTGAATAGGTAACCTTATTTCATATTAAGCCACAAAAACCATTTGATCAAAACTGAAAGAGAACTGTAATTATTTCCAATATTATTTAACAAAATATTCAAAATATTCAAAGAATGTTTGTAAAAGAACTTATCATATTTGAGACATTTGTACTGTGTCAAAATATCTTTTATCATCTGTAATTGATGCTAACACTAAATATCACTATTCTATCAATGATGGAATCAAGTTTAAAGATTTGAACTGTTTTACTCATGATGATGCATATGGGTCAAGATTATTCTTTTTTGGAAACTTTGCACTAATCAATGCCAGCTTTTAAAAGACTAAAAAAAGATAAGAAAATGTCAATTGTTAAATGTTGTAATGAATTTGATCCTTGCAACCTTGAAAAAGGTCAAGGTTATTTTATTCATAAACTATTTTGGATTTCATCCAAGGAAGCTACCAAAGTCAAATATTATAACCCTACATTAATGGTTCTTATTATCATTCAAAGTAAAAGTAGACAAACAATAGACAGAGGAAGGAGGGATAAAGTGGCATGGCATAAGCTCACATGACCATATAAGCCAGGAGAGTTAAACTATGGACAAAGATTATAGGAAGCAACCTATCAAGGTGGAAGTTTTTGACAGGTAATCTTTACCTTGACAGCAAAGCACTTCTGAGTTCTCATGTGAAGAGTTCCCTTCTGAAAGCGTGTGTCCTCATGGATAACACTGGATATCTTTGTGATGATGATGTCAAACCGAGGATCCTCCAAAGACTACAAATATGCAACATTTTCTGTCTGAATTTCCACACACACTTCTGGTCACTTTGCATGACTGAACAAGAGGGCCATGGCCCTAAATGGTCTTCTGACAATTGAACCTTTATAGTCACGACTGGTCATACCTGCCTCTTTTGACATAAGTATAATTGCCCTCTCTCAATCATGTTTCCCTCAAAATTTGGTAAAAATCAAATGAAAGATTTAGGAGGAGCAGGGTTTTGAAGCAAAACTACTTTGTACGTTGTAGAGTTTTGAAGCAAAATTACAGCAAAGTTTTCCTGTTGGGGCTCCAACACTCGAGCCCCATGGGTCACACCAGCCTCATTTATATGAAATATGATTGGCTTCTCTAAATGATGTTTCACATCAAGTTTGGTTGTCCACCAAAGGGTTAAGAAGGAGTAGGGTTTTAAAGCAAAAATTCACATTAAAACATACATTCACCTAAGTTCCCCTTTTGGGACCCAAACCCACTGGCCCAAGGGGTACCATCAGCCTCATTTATATAACATATGATTCCCCTTCCCCAATGTTTTACACCATGGATGCAATCCACTCACGAGTTAAGAAGGATCAGGGTTTTAAACCAAAAAATAACCAAAGTTCCCCTTTTTAAGACCTGTCCCTCTGTCCGAAGGGGTAAGGATCAGCCTCCTTTATATAAAACATGATAGCCCTCCCCTTATGATGTTTCAAACCAAACTTGGATGTAATCCACCCAAGTGTTAAGAAGGATCAGGGTTTTAAAGCAAACATTCACCCAAGTTCCCCGTTTGGAGTCCCATCCCACTGGACCAAGAGGTCACATCAGCCTCATTGATATGACATATGATTGGCCTTTCCAAATGATGTTTCACACCAAATTTGGATGTAATCCACTCATGGAATAAGAAGGAGGGGGGTATTAAAGCAAAAAATGACCAAAGTTGCCCATTTTACTGCCCAATCCTTCTGACCCGCAGGGTTCACACTAGCATTACTTATACAAAATATGATTGCCCTCCCTAATGGATGTTTTACATCAAATTTAAAGGAAATTATACTCAAAGGTTTAGGAGGAGTAGGATTTTAAAGCAAAAATTCATCAAAGTTCCATTTTTTCGTCCTGCCCCTATGTCCCTAGGGGTCACACCAGCCTCATTTATATGAAATATGATCACCATCCCCAATGATGTTCTACATCAAATTTTGATTTAAAAACCCAATGTGTTAGGAAGAACTAGGGTTTTAGAGTGAAAATTCACATCAGTTTCCCATTTGGAGCCCCACCCCATTGGCCCCTGGGGTCACATCAGCCTCATTGATATAACATATGATTCACCTTCCCAAATGATGTTTCACACGGATGTAATCCACCAAAGGGTTCAGGAGTAGGGTTAAAAGCAAAAATTCCCAACAAATTTAATTGCAATCCAGTCAAAATTTAGAGAGGAATGGGGTTTTCAGGCAAAATTTCAGCAAAGTACCCCTTGTGGGGTCCCGCCTCTCTATCCCAAGGCATCGGACTTGCTCCATTTATATCACACCAAATTTGGTAGTAATCCACCCAAAATTTTGGAAAAGTAGGGTTTTAAAGCAAAATTACAGCAAAGTTCCCTATTTGGAGCCCCACCACTCTGGGTCCCATTGGTCAAACCAGCCTCATTTATATTAAATATGATTGCCCTCCCTCTAGCAATTTTGGTTGCAATTCTCTCAAAAGTTCAGAGAGTAGAGTTTTAAAGCAAAATTTCAGCAATATGATTGCCCTTCCTCAAGAATGTTTCACCCCAAATTTGGCTGTAATCCACTCAAAGCTTAAGAAAAGTAACCCATAGCAAAGTGAACTCCCCATTTAGGGCCCTGCCACTCAGGCCCCATCAGTCATACTAGCCTCTTTTATATACAGTATGATTGCCCTCCCTCAAGGATGTTTCACACCAAATTTGGTTGTAATTTATATATATAATCCGCTTTTGGGTTAAGGAGGAGTAGCGTTTAAAAGTAAAAGTTTGATGGCACACAGCGGACAAAGACGGATGGAGCGCAATGGCTATTGGGTTTGAAATAAACATTCAGAAGGATTTGACTACAAGAGATTTCTTGTAGTTAATTGACTTATACAAAGGATATGAACAACTAGGAACCAACCTTGCAGTAGGCTTTTAGTAGAGGATTCTCGCAGTCCTTCAGAGCCTCCTTCAGTGGTTCTATAAGCTCCAGTGTGTGTTTCAGGTAAATAATGTTTGTGATCTTACTCTCAGCTATCTTGATTGTCTCCTGCTTAGGGATCTGTAGCAGTAGGGACAGGAGATGATCAACATCTGGGAACTGACCTATCACTGTCTGTAAGTTGTAAAATACCTCCTCCTTCTCTGTCAACTCACCAATGGCATCTTGCCTCATGGTTATAGTCTCTAGATCTGTAACATAGATGTTAAAAGACTATCCTTAACTTGGTCATAACACCTTAAAATCATTGAATTTTTTTTTAAAACTGCAAACATGTACCTAAACTGGTATGTTCTGAGTGACCCATAGGCCTAATAACAGTGATCTAAAGGTCCATAGTACTGTAGTATAGATCAATAAAATAACAACACTTGGTCAGGACCATCTCAGGTCATTTCAGGTTAGTTCAAATTAAATCCTACTAGTAGAACTTAAGAAGTTTAAAATAGGTCTTGTTCAGGAAAACTATATTGCAGTCATGTTACAAAATGGCTGTCATGGCTGCCTGCTATGTCAAAGTGTTTATGATGCCGAAAAAAACAACAACAACATTTTGTTGGCTCCCCTTCCTTACAATCAAATTTTCAGCTCAATGACACTAGTGGAACTGGAGAAGAAGTTTAAATAGTATCTTTCAAGATGGCTGCCATGGTGGCCATCTTGGATTTTGGACCAACCTAAACCATAACAACATTTGGTCAGGACCATCTCAGGATATTTGAGGTAAGCTAGAGCTGAATCTCACTCATGGAACATGAGAAGAAATTAAAATGTGAAAAATTGGTGGAAATTGGTAAGAAATTTAAAATAGGTGTTGTTCAGGACAAGAATGATTGTGCCATCATGTTACAAAATGGTCACATGTCAAAGTTTTTATGAAGCCGAAAAAACAACAACTCTTTGTTGGCTTCCCTTCCTTAATTTAACATCCCCACCAATTTTCAGCTACAAGTGAAACTAGAAAAGAAATGTAAATTGTGTTTTTAAAGATGGTCACCATCTTGGATTGTGGACAGACCTAAAAATAGCAGCACTTGGTGAGGACTATATCAGGATAATTTCAGGTAGGTTAGAGCTGAATCCCAAAAGTGGAACTTGGGAAGAAGTTTGAAGTGTGAAAAGGCTACGGACGGCAGATGGACGAAGCACGACAGTAACAGGTCATCCTGACTTCTATGAATAGCATTAATTAACTTAGAGGCCAGAATTGGGAAATGTAAGCTGATCAGTGAAATGTTACCTGAGGGTGGCTGTAGGATGTTTGCTCTTAGTAACCTTGCCCCTCCTGGAGTTTTTGTATAGTTCAGTATTCCATATAGTGTGATGTCACTGGTAGGGTCTCTCAGGTTCTGAAGCAACTCTAAATTCTTAGCTGTAGATGCATCTACAACCAAAATGCATATGTTATAATATTTACAATTTTTCATATAAAAATAAATGAAAAGGAAACATTCTGATTCAATTATTTTTCTATGTACATATACAGACACTGAGAATATATGTATGTTTGAAATTATGGTAAACAATACATGAAAAATCCCTTTGAATAGTTAATGAATCTAAAATAAAAATAGCAGATTGAACCCACATTTTCAATAGAAAGTCAGAGCACTTCACTCCAGATGGCATAAATCAAGATTTTGGACAGATATTTCCTTCTATAACAAAGTGTACTTTCCATACCAATCATTGTTGTGTTTTCACTTCCCTGGAAGATAACTTTTAGTGACCCAGGAGCATACATGATATTCTGTATGAATTCTACATACTTCATGAGCGATGCCACTGCTGCCAAAGCATAGTACCTGCAAAATGAAAAGATACTTAGGTTATCAAATGTATCAATATTAAGTGAAATGCAACTATAATACTTACACAACACATTTGTGACCATGTTAGAAATTTTAGATCTGATTGACTGACAATTATTTTTTTCTTAATTTACCTTAAAAATTCATTATAACACACAAGACTTCAGATAATCAACTTCCTTAAACAGAATATCAAAAATAGGCAAGTTCATGAAGGAAACTATATACACAGTCAGGTTTACCAAATCAAGAAAGGACGCAATTACTAAAATGCCAAAGGAAAATCTACAATGCTTACTTTACTCGTACTTCCATCTCCACTGTATTAAACTCTGGCACACATAACTGCTTCACATATTGCAATCCTAGAAAAGAAGAGCAAATCAAATATATTTGCTTAGGTAAACAAAATTGTATTTTATACTGAACCAGATACTGAAGTAACTATTTAGTTATTAGTATTTGCTTGTTTTACTTTATAGACGTATACAATGAATAGACAGTAATCAATATATTTCTACCTCTTGTTTCATTGAAATATTTCCTTTGCACTGTTGATATGCTGGTATTTTGGAACTGATCATTGATCAATTTTAGCAGCTTTGTCATGGTTCCATTTTCACAAGCAGTATTAGGTACTATGATCTGAAAAATGTAAAACTACAGAATAGATCCAGATGCCAATTTCTGACTTATAAATCTACATTGTGTCTGTATTCTTAAGGATCTACTAATTACTTCATACTATGGAAAGTAAAGAAGCATTGATAAAAAGGATGTATATATAATTTATTGTGGAGCAAGCAGACACTTAAAATCTTCTTTGCATAGAGGTGATTGTATTGTAGGCAAATGAGTTACAGAATATATAGAATATTATAATTAAAGCTTTCTGTAGGGACAAGTTTAAGTACTTCGTAACAGAACAAAATCATTTGAGATTCATTGACATTGAAGTTTTTTTTGTATTTATGTGATATGTAAGAATTGAAAAAAAAAAAAAATCTTTACATGCTGCCATTTCAAATGAAATGAAATGGCACACAGATTTTAAGCAAATTCATTTCATGCGTGCTAATTTACCTCAATGGGTTGAAGGATCTGGAGCTTGGTAATAGTCTTAACATAGGTCTGAGTATCTGAGAACTGAGACAGTGTTAGGAATGGGCATTTGAGATCCAGACTTGCTAGTCCTATTTCTCCCTTGGCTAATCCTCTTCCCTCTACGATAGCTACAAATAAACTGCATACAATATATTAACTTATAATTAAGTAACGGCTCTGCTGTGTGTCTGACCGTATTATCACCAAGGACCCATGCAAACCTTGGCAGCCATCTTCAATTCTTAACTGACATAAAAAATTAATTCCACAAACCTATACATATCACAGTGTATCATCATACCTATATTTTCAGAAATGTCATGGTGACCAAAGCTGTCACGAGGATGGCTGACTGATATCCTCATTCCCCCATTACACACACTGCCACTTGACACCTCGAAACGCAATTTGGTGAGGATCACATCAGCAGTTCCTGAGATTAGCTAGTTAAATAACATCGGGATGGGACACAAGACATGACAGGACGGGAAGGACATGGGTAACACTATATACCTCCCTATTTCATGGTGGGGGCATGAAAAAAGGAGGAGATGTCCATACAAACAAAAGTTTACACCAGATGGACGGACAGCACCATACCATGATAATCCCTTCTAACTTTGACAAGTGTATAAAATTTAAGAGCAGGTGCAGAATATCTGTGTGTGCTGTATACATCAGTGATGTTACACAAAATTGAAGGAGTTATGAGGACAAGATTCTCAGTCTACAATCATAGTTAAAGGGGCATAACTCAAATAAAAATAGGCAGATCAAAAAAATATGCACAGGTGCACAACTTCAGAGTGATGGCTACATCAGTATTTCAAAAACAATTCTGATAAAAACTATAGGAGGAATTGACTAGACAAAAATTCCTGACAAAGACTGCATACCAAGTGGTTTTCCTCACTGGTTTGGGATGCAAGGGGCCTTTTTATCTCATTTTGGGAAGAAAAATGGTGAATCGGGACAGATTTATTCTGCAAGTTTTGGTGAATTCGGCTTAAATGTGAAATAATTTCAATTGGGCATGGGGCCCATTAATGGCCCTAAAAAGCCCTAAGAAAAAGCCCAGGGAGTATATTTTTACAGTAAAACTACAAAATGTGACAATGATCTTGACCTTGACCACAGCATCAGAAAAAAAAAGTTTTTTTGGATGCTCAGGTCAAACAATTTCAAAACAAAGCTATGAAAAATTGAATTCACTAGAAGTGTTGAAGAATTTGTGTTGTATATCTGTGTAAATGCGCTAAATTTCAATAGCATAATAAGCCCTTATCAAGTCTGGATTAATACATGTATGCTAGAGCGTTAGCAAAAATAACACTTTGTGGTCCTAATAACTTTGACATTCTGAGGTCCTAAAATATATTCAAAATAAGGAAGATGTGTGTGTTACATAGTCTATACCAATGAGATACAATTTTGAGTTTATATAAATGTACAAGTACCGACAATAACAGCAGATGAGGAATCTCTGGGAGTAGTTGTGCTGTAGTTCAGGCTGACAGGAGTCCGACGCGAGCCTGGAGTTCTCAGGGTGCTAGTAGAGCCAGGAGTGGTATATCCTAAACACTTTCCTCTCTTCCTCATCCCAGCAACACTTGTACTATAAGTGACCATTACAGACAATAATCAGTGTTCTTTTCTTTCATCAGTTTAGACTATTATGGCAAAAATAATTGTCAAGAGAATACTCGTCTTTTCCAAATGGTGGTCCTTTGTAAATCTTTAATGGAATTCCTAAAAATTAATTATGTAACTTTCAATTTCTATGCTCAAAAGATATAATGTACTGGATGGCTTTAGTGCAGAAATTCATAGATAATTTACTATATCAAGTATACACAAAACTGTACCTAGATGTATTTGAAGTCAGTCCAGCAGTAAAAGGGTATTTATTGGAATCACGCCCTCCACCCTTCATTTGTTGATCCACATTTTGTCTTGGAATCCTATGAAAATTCTCAATTTCAGTGGTTGTTTCCGATTCATATCCAGAAATATTTGACATTGGTGTCTGAAGAAGTCCAAAATCTGAAAGAATATGTAGGTAAGTAAGCTATAAATAATCTTTGACATAAGTTGTATTCATGCAACATTACTGACAGGTGATGTATAATTTTCAACTAAAACGTTACTGTAGGCCTACTGTAGTTATTATCATTGTGTTGAACATCGCTGATTATATCAAATAAAAAGAAAGTAAAAAAGCAATGACTTGCTCAAATCATTCCATGTAAAGCCCACTTTTGACAAGATTTCTTAAAGTAAAATGTGACAATATGCCATTAATCTTACTATATTTCGGTTGTAGAGTAGCCATATCGAATCTTCACTTCCTCAAAATATAGATCTGGAAAATAAAGAGATCATTACAGCAGACGGTCAGCATCGCAAATAGGACATTGTACATGTAGGCCTAATCACAACAGCGTAATGTTCAATGATACAACTGCATGGCAAGAACCAAATGGCCTACAATACTGTCGACCTCAGACTAACTGTTCACAAGACGTAGGCGCCTACGGTTGCGTCGTCTGCATCTGTTCACGAAAAGGAAGTGATAGTAAAGTTTTAGACACCGTTGCTGTACAATAAAGTATACAGATATCATCAATTGACAGAATTTCACCACAAAAATGTGCTAAATAGTACGTAACAGTACCTGCTGATCTAATATGACATAAACTGACCATAAATTCGTAATCGATCCTCCAGCGCCAACATTCTTTTTGTAAATTTTCGGATACTCTCGCATAATTTCATTCGGAACTATTGGCGTTTTGTTTCGCTACCAGTCACGACAAGATATTCTGAACGCCAGGTATGGTCAGACGTTGTCCTTATATATAATAATTCAGACAAAGATACACAGGCAGAATTTCTTCATGTCAATTTGACCTGAAAAATATTGACCTGAAATTAACCTGAAAATGTAGCAATGACAGGCATACGCAAGTTACGGCACTTTCCCATTCTGCCCCGTGTTAAATAGGTCAATGTTGAATTCCATGTTTACCAGCTATAATTGTCTGGTCTTTCTATTTCCACTACACAGTAATCACAATAAAGTATGTTCTACTTGTCTTTCATATGATTATTACGTTTATCGATGTTTTCTTCAGCAAAAACGCCTTTATTCATACCCTCCCTCAGCGTAAAAATGGCGTCATCGCTGCCATTTTGGTAGCGATGTGACAGCTAACGACGCCTAATATATATATAAAGACACGTGTGAATCGAAATCAATTGTGTGTTTTGACTAATAGGAATGCAAAGCAATATCTAAACATGTGGTAAACCAGAACAGAAAATAGTTTGGCAACAGAAACTGGAGCGGAGAGACGAGGTACCGATAAAATCGTTAATATTTCCTTACTTACCCTTTGTGACACCCCCTTGACAGTGATATTATGAAACCTAGGGCACTTTTCTTTCAGAAAACATAACTGTCAAAACTTTAGAATGAAGCGCAACCGTGCGCAGGGTCAAAGAAGATGAGTATTCCACACTGAAATGTAATGCGCCATGATTTTCGAAGGGGATAACTCTAATCTAGTAGTCGTAGTTTACTACTTATGGAATATAAAAACGTACAGTAGGCCTATTAATCAAGCGTTTTAACACGAAAAAGTCGTCAATTTGAGTGGTGATCTCTAGTTTTAATGGATGGTAATAATATAAAAGTATGTTCTTTAAATTAAATGTAGATTCAGATTGCACTTGACTCATTTTTTTCACAAAGAAATCAATTCAATAATCAAATATATTTCCATTTTCATAATTATAAATTATAGATATTATAAATTATATTCCTTATTCAAATGCAGTCTTATTATTACCAAAAATTATTCAAACTGATATGATTTAGTTATTCGTGCTAAAACACTTAGTTCGTAAATTTATTTCACCATCAGTTTTACATGATAACCACCAGCATTAAAACTATGTCGTTTATCTTTTTAGGTCACCTGAGACGAAGTCTCAAGTGACCTATTCTAATCGCCTTTTGTCCGTCGTCGTCCGTCGTGCGTCCGTAAACTTTTTACATTTTCGACTTCTTCTCCAAAACCACTTAACAAAATTCAATGAAATTTGGCAGAAAACCACTTAACAAAATTCAATGAAATTTGGCAGAAAGTTTCTATGGCTGAAGGTCAACCAAAATTGTGAATTATATGGTCCCCAGCCCCCAGGGGCCTGAGGGGTGGGGCCAAAAAGGGTCAAATTGACTAAAACTTCAAGAATCTTCTTCTCTACTCTCAGATATGGTAGAATCAAATACTCTTCATAGATGGAAGGGTCTTAAGGTGCTTTACCAAAATTGTGAATTTCATGACCCTGGGGTCTCACGTTTGCCCCTGGGGAGGGGGTAAACTTTACTATAGTTTATATAGGGAAATCACATTTTTGACTATTATTTGTTGGATTTGTATTGGAATTCATTCTAACTTTGTTCAAATTATCATCATGGGATTACAGTTTGATGTTATGTACATGTTGGCCCTAGTTGACCCTCAGGGGCTGGTGGGCGGGGCCAAAAAGGGTCAAATTGACTGAAATTTCAAAAATCTTCTTATCTACTATATGTTAGAATCAAATACTCTTCATAGACTGACCCCATTAGGACTGATGGGTGGGGCCAAAAAGGGTCAATTTAGTTGGCCGAAATATTTCAAATCTCAGGTGACCGTTAAGGCCCTTTGGGCCTCTTGTTTAAAGATATTTCTCGTTACAATTATATTGACTTGAAATTTAACAATAAACACATCTTCCTGAAGATAGTTGCCTTATTTTTTGAAGAAATAGGAAAGTATCCTTTGATGGCAGAACCAAGTTGTTTTTCCTACATTTCAAAGTGCCACAACTCTGTCAATTTTGAAGGTAGAGTCTTCATTTTTTCACCATTTAACTCTATTTGTAAAGACCTTTCCAACAATGTATAACATGAAATGTTCCCTATAATTTAAAAAAATAGCCTGTTATTGCTAGAAAATGACCTGAATTTGACCTGAAATTACAATTAGAGATATGGGTCAATTCAATTAGAGATAGGTTCAATTTAATTAAAGATAGTGTTGTGAAATCGAGTGGTGTAACATGGCAAGATTGAGTTATCGTATCTGTATGACGATGTTGTCAGACAGAACAGCAACGACAGGAATAAACGTCTGTATTGCTCTGAGGTCTAACCGATAACTGAGGGCTAAAACATAGGTAATATAAAGGAACGAGGCCTTCCGGAGGACAACTACCCGGAATCCTCGGAACCGTACCTACAATACAATGCTGTTTCACAACAATAGGTTAAATTGTACCTATCTTTAAATAATTAAAGATAGGTACAATTAATTGAACCTATCTTCAAATAATTGAAGATAGGTTCAATTAAATTAAAAATAGGTTCAATTCAAATCAATTGAAGATAGGTTAAATTAGTCTGATTTAGACCTATCTTTAATAGAAGTGTACCTATGTTCAATTGAATTGTACCTATCTCTAATTGAATTGAACCTATCTCTAATTGAATTGAACCTATTTTTAATTTAATTGAACCTATCTTCAATTATTTGAAGAGAGGTTCAATTAATTGAATATATGTTAATTTGGCGTTCCATAAATCTTCAGTTATGCCCCCCCTAGTACGACGATTTATAAAGTAACGACAGGGAGTTTAAGGCGACGCTTGCGTTCTTCAAGAATACGAAATATCTGTCATTCCGGTTGTAATTCCGTAGCTCGCCGTTGAACGTTTTCAAGCAGATCAATGTCCTGTTGTTTGTATGATTTCCATATAAATCCATGTTCCATATTCCAAATGGGGTCGAACTAAAGCCTTATACAGTAAGCAGAACGATTTTTATCCAAGTTTGTGTATGATCTTCTGACGGCTCCCATTCGATTCGCTTTGTTTACGGCTGCTTGTATATGATCATGCCATTTCTAGAAAACATATTCTTACAAACTGGAATTAAAAAGACAAATTCGATTCTTCTATGTCTAGTGAACAGCCCACCATCTGATGAGAATAATTACGCTTTGCTGGAGTTATTGGAAGACGCAGATCCAGGGAAAAGGGCACGAGAACTTGTTAGATTTCAATCAAGGAATGAACTGGGAAACTCTTCGAACATATAAACCAACCAGCTAGTTGGCGAGGAATGGACAATCCACACATGAAAACTCTCTCTCACCAGTAGATTACCAGAGTACACTAGGCAAAAGGGATTATTGCATGATATTCTTCAATGTATTATGTAATATTAACGTAAGCAGTGCTTTTTTATCACTGGTATTTAAAAATTTGGGAAGAATAATGGTGAATTGGGAAAGATTCTTTTCGGATGTAAACTGCAAACTTTGGGAATTTGGCTAGCTTCAATATGAAATAATTTCATTTGGGAACGGGGCTTATTAACGACCCGAAAACGCCTACAGAAAAAAAACCTTGGTAAGTTTGAAACGGAAAATGAAAACATGTTAAAGAAGCTAACTATACAATGATTAATGAGGTATTAGGAAATACAAATTGGAAAGAGATATTACAACCGTCATACACTGTAAATGAGAGTTGGAATCAATTGAAGATTAGTCCGAACTCCGAAGAAAAAAAGTAAGAATTGGGAGAAACAACAAGTAGTGTTCCAGCGGACCAGGCAACACTAGCTGCCACCGGGGAAAAACAAGTACAGTTTCCAGTCGACCAGGCAAAAATAACGTACGAGGACATAAAGTCGTCAGTAGCGATCGAATTTCCGACGATTATCGTGTATACATTCCAGATATGATATGGTACCGTATACAATTTTGTAGCAAAATTCCTCTGGTTCCCTTCTGTAGTTTCTGTTTCTATATAAGAAGTGAAGGGTTACTGCAACATATATGTATATAGAGGTAAGTCTGTAGTGACGACATTAGGATCGTCGTAGCCTAAAGTCGGCATGGCATGTAATCTTTAGTCGGCGCATTTTACTTATAGTCATACATTAAACAAAAAATCAACTCGGCATGAATTTGATGAACGATTTCATGAAAAACTGGACAGACTAAACCATTGTGCAGACGACGCCGCCGCCAACACCAACGCCGACATAGTAATACCTATATGTCACCTTTTCAAAGCGACACAAAAATAAGCAGTTCGAATTTTGAACCTGTCGGCGTTCCGTATTCTAAGCTGTGAACATGGAGGTCTCTATTCTGAAGCGGTAGAAAGTATATATATAGGTCAGCTAAGGAAAAGTGTTCATTGTGTCGCCTTGAAAAGGTGACATATAGGTATTACTATGTCGGCGTCGGCGTTCGCACAATGGTTTCCGTGCAATGACTTGAGTTTCCTTTGGCCAATCAAACTCAAACTTCATACAGTGCTTCCTTACCAAAAGTTCTTCCTTGGGATTGCTTTTCAGGTTCAAAGGTCAAAGGTCAAGGTCACTGTTTCTATTAATAGAAAATTGGTTTCAATGCATTAACTTTAGTTACCTTCGGCCAATCAAACTCAAACTTCACACAGTGCTTCCTTACCAAAAGTGCTTGCCTGGGATTGCTTTTTAGGTTCAAAGGTCAAAGGTCAGGGTCACTGTTATTATTAATAGAAAATTGGTTTCCATGCAATAACTCAAGTTCCCTTCGGCCAATCAAACTCAAACCTCACACAGTGCTTCCTTACCAAAAGTGCTTGCTTATGATTGCTTTTCAGGTTCAAAGGTCAAAGGTCCTTGCTACTATAAATAGAAAATAGTTTGCTTGCATAACTTAAGATCCCTAGGGCCAATCAAACTCAAACTTTATGCATTGCTTTCTTATAGAAAGTGCTTGCTTGCTTTTAAATTCAAATCCTAGCTAGCTGTGCAGGCGACACATCCACTTCCGTGGAATTCTTGTTTATTTTTAATTCAGTGCACGGACCGCAGCGATATTTCAGTGGTCTATATATATACTGCACGGCTATTTCAAACACCTCCGCACAATTTGGTCAGTCGGAGCAAATGTTCACATTTCACTATAAAAATTGTCTTTTCATTACAAAGCAATCTTCCCTGGCAAGTTACTTTTTCTTAATACTGTAAGGTTTGAAAGAAATTGGAATTTTTAACGTAAGCTGGAACCTCACCTTTGGCCGTTAAATCGCTTAATGACAGAAAAAAAGCAGCACATCAACCAGCGTTGTAACTCTTATTACACTAAACGCTGCAATAAGAGGTTCAACAAAGTACTTATTCATAAGTTGACGAAGGCATTGAGAACATGGTAGGTGCGTCCTACACACATTGTGCCTCGGGTAGAAAGACATTTAATTAAAGGGCTTAGTGATAGCACCTTTGGATTGATGTACATGTACATACGTGTGTTAGGAATTAGTGGACATATGTTGGACACGGAGAGGACCTGATAGGGACATACTAGGAATTAGTGGACATATGTTGGACGCTAAGTGGACCTGATAGGGACATAATAGGAATTAGTGGACACATGTTGGACACGGAGAGGACCTGATAGGGACATAATAGGAATTAGTGGACATATGTTGGACACCCCGAGAGGACCTGATAGGGACATAATAGGAATTAGTGGACATACGTTGGACACGGAGAGGACCTGATAGGGACATAATAGGAATTAGTGGACACATGTTGGACACGGAGAGGACCTGATAGGGACATAATAGGAATTAGTGGACACATGTTGGACACGGAGAGGACCTGATAGGGACATAATAGGAATTAGTGGACATATGTTGGACACCCCGAGAGGACCTGATAGGGACATAATAGGAATTAGTGGACATACGTTGGACACGGAGAGGACCCGATAGGGACATAATAGGAATTAGTGGACATATGTTGGACGCTGAGTGGACCTGATAGGGACATAATAGGAATTAGTGGACACATGTTGGACACGGAGAGGACCTGATAGGGACATAATAGGAATTAGTGGACATACGTTGGACACGGAGGGGACCTGATAGGGACATAATAGGAATTAGTGGACACATGTTGGACACGGAGAGGACCTGGTAGGGACATAATAGGAATTAGTGGACATATGTTGGACGCTGAGTGGACCTGATAGGGACATACTAAGGACACAAAGGGAATGTGAAAACTGCATTTGTCCATCTTGACCTTGACCATGTCCCTGCTGCGTTTCCTGAAATTCTTGGGTATAGTGTTCATCTTAAATAATTTAACCTCCCAGAGTGTTGTCATTATGTTAATTTTTATGAGCCTTAAAATTAAAATACTTTTTTTTTTATCACATAAATGAAAACCTATGATTGGACAGATTTCAAGCTCAAAATGTGGAGGGCAAAATCATATATTTTCAATCCGTGACAAAACGTCATTGTCCTTATTATGCGATGTCACAATTCTTAGATTTCTGACACAGTCAGACTGAAAAACATTTCACTTTATTAAAAAGTGACATACACTGGATAACAGGTCGATTATGGTTAAGGTGAATCATGTATTTCTTAAGTTATGAGCTTGTTTTGTAAAGGAGAAGTCACTGATAGTTGATAATTGTGGGTTTAATTACCAGATATACCGTATATACATGTAGGTTAACATACATTGATGACATACGGGTAGTATGATTTCTTTATTGACATACGGCCCGTAATTAAGTTCATGTTATAAACAACACAATACATGCTATAGGTATAAAACAGCAATACCAATACAAAGTGGAGTACAGGTTAAATATGTACAGATCAGATCTTATTGGCTTCGAAAATAAAGGGCCTGTTTCCAGTAATGTTAATTCTCCATAGGAGCCTGCCCCCGTATAATTTCTTATCTAGCTCAACTACAGTTTTTTTTCTTTTCCGAAGAATAATTTTACACCTTTCCGACACCCAGATTTCATAATGTCAGTGAAAATGTATTTTTTATAAAGTCGTCATTTTGAGCATCAAAGACATAAGGTCGTAAATAAAAGAAGGTTATCTCGAAATTGTAATTCGCAACATAGTATAAATTTCTTTTGATAAATATTTCCAAAACATCGTGTTTATTCATAAAACATAAAACAAAAATTTTCTCGGATGAAAATGCACTTGCAGAGACACAATTATGAAGAAAAATGCCATAAAATTGCAATTTTCTCCCGTTATATAGCTTTGGGTGCAAATTTCCATCACAAAATCGGATAGAGCTTTACTTGTTTCATATGTGTACCAAACATCAGCTAATTCCATGTGGTGGAACGTTCTCATATCGCCGCCTGAATGTGGTTGTAAATTGAAAGAAAAGGGGAAATGAGTAACAACCTTGTCTGAAACCCTATTATATAGCTTATTATATACAAAATTGTATATTGAATATCAAAGCGGATATTTTCATGACAGTTTTATGATATCTAACGACTAAATAAACAGTATCGATATAAAGATTTACACTGAGGACACCCTGATACATGAATACTGTTCTATCTCAAGTTGTCCTCTTTTGAATTTTCTGATCGTGTGGCTTCATAAACCAATCGTTATTGTTTCAAGATGGAGGGTAAATGTGTTGGAGAAGGCTGTCAACTATACTTCAAGAAACGTAGTGGCAATAAGAACAGAAGTGCACGCAATGTAAATAGTCCACAATATAAATGGCTCCTAGATACGCTGGTGCAACAAGGATTGATGTCAGCAAAGGAACAAGCACTTATTTGCCAGAAGTACTACATGAAGTATCTTGGGAACAAAAATCAGCCTGAACCTGAACCCGAGCAGAACCAGGAAATAGAGGAAGAAGACGACTCCCCGTCCCACATCCTGCCGTTGCTGACCCTTCATGATCTTTTGAATGGATCATCTTCACACAAAAAATGCTGTCTCTGTCTTGTTACCTTTGCAATAAATGGAACAAAATCATCAGTCTTACCAAAACGTGCAAGACATCACCTGATCTATTCACACAAACTGTGGTGTCCCACCTCATCCCGCGTCTGCTCCATTCACCTTATTGGTAACGACTTAGATCCGTCTACAGAGGTTGTCCTTGATGGTAGAGGTTCCTTGGAATCTCAGTTACCATCAAAATCGTCCGAAATAATTAATGACCTCCTAGAGGTGTTGCACGTCCTTTCACAGAACCAGTCTGCGTTTGCAATAAGCTTTTCTTCTCTTGATGACTCGGCATGCATGGCCTGGACAGGTTGGTCCAAAGATCAGTTCCTCGAAATCCACTCGCACTGTTCCCCAAATCTTTCATCTGGTATATATACCAAGACTACACACGATGCTCTATTACTGTTCTGGGTAAAACTGAAAACCGACATTTCCTGGAGTCAGTGTTCTTCTCTTTTTGGAATTTCCAAGTCAAGTGTGTCCAAAACTTTCCACTCCATAGTACAGGCATTAGACACATCGATAGTCCCTCAATTTCTAGGTCCGGATCACTTGACAAGAGAATAGTTGCTCGGGCACAATACTGTCTTTTCAGAAGCATTTTTTGGAGATAAAGCCACTGCCATATTAGATGGCACCTATATTTATATCCAGAAAAGCTCCAACCACAAGCTCCAGAGAATGTCCTACTGTGGCCAGAAGAAGAGAAACTATCTCAAATTCATGAGCATCGCCTTATCAGATGGCTACATTCTGGACACAGTAGGACCATTCACTGGCAGCGAAAATGATGCTACAATTACAAAAAAAGTCATGGACAAGCTAGTTACTTGGCTACAACCAGATGACAATGTTGTCGTTGACCGAGGTTTTAGAGATGTCCTACTAGTTCTCGAAGCCTCTGGCCTCAATGCTAGCATGCCGTCATACCTGAAACCCGTTCAAAGTCAACATTCTGACGTCCAAGCAAATCTTGACAGAACTATCACCAAATCGAGGTGGATTGTGGAATCCTATCATGGTCGTCTGAAACACTGGACGTTCTTCCGAACGCAATTGGTGTCTAAAAGCTTTATCAATGTCATCGAGGCTTTGCTTCGAACCGTCACAGCCTGTCTGAATGGTATTAGAGGACCGATCTACCAGAGATCTCCAGAGAGAGATGCCAAAGATAGGCTAATGGCTGAACGTATGAAGGACCGTTTGACAACACCGAATGGTTTAGCTCAGAGAGTCAAGACAGATCCGGATCTATCTAGACGGGCAAGGTCCGAGTTTGTCAAGATGGATGCATCTTCCGTACTGCTTCCCCGTCTCGATCTCGATTACTTGAGAACCATTACGTGTGGAACGTATCAGATATCTCTGGCTCCTGGTTACATCGCCGAACATTTAAGTGATGACGGAGACTATGAGTTGTGGCTTTACCAGCACTCCCCAGACCTTCTCCGATGTCAAATACATTCTCGACACAAAAGCCAAACGAAATATAACGTTTGGATACGGTTCACCGTTTCACCCGATGATGAGGCCCCAATAAAGGACTACTACTGCCAGTGCCCAGTTGGAGAGAGAACGACGGGAATGTGTGCGCACATCTCCAGTATCTTGTACTACCTTGGGTATTACAGGGCGCTGGAAAACCCTCGACCATTACAACCACAGGTGAAGAAATTCCGACAAAACTTGAAATAGTTTTCCATGCGGCAACGGAGTGCATATGTCGAAAGTATGTTTGGGGCTCGATATGAAAGATCCCCGTTACCATGTGACTAACCAAACTTATAAATATAGGTATTATACAATCGCCCGTAGCTATGAACACTCCCGTAAATGCGAAAACCAACCAAAATCATAAGGAACACGTTTTGTTTGTTGTTCTGCCTATTTGTCAGCCAATGTCTTCAACCACGGGGACTTGTGAAGTAGCCATCTTGGATTTTTTTTTAATGAAAAAGTGTTTCTCTCACTTTTTTTCATATCTGTGTACATATTCTCAACATACCGAGCAAATACTCTCGTGTTTTTGTTAATTATCTAAACAAAGTCGAAAATCGGCAATTCAACCATAGGCTAATTCAACCCAAGATTTGAAAATGTTCCACCACTTACATGTTGATGATTTTTCCTCTCATCAATAGCATATTACGTACTGTTTAATAGGATAGAAATTGGTTTGCATCCAACGCCCATAAAAGGGTGTATTCTCTAAAAAACACAGTTTTTGTGTCTAAAATGTTATCGAAAATGGCATTTTTGAGATTGTTTCTTCCATAAAACAGCCAAATGGCGCGATGGAAACATGATTTTTTGTCACAATCATGCCATGAATGTATTCTTTACGGTGACCATCATTTGATTAGATTTTCATTAATATTTTACATAACATGCACATTTTATCAACACTTGGACAGCTTCTGAAAGGTACATCTTTATACTTTATAGATTTGTGACCACAACGACATGGGCAATGCACCACCAGCAGGAAATTTTGAATCAGAGAAGGGGCCATTTTGGAAACAGGCCCTTTGTCTAAAAGACTTAATTCTTTGATCTTGTTTACACTCAATAAATAACTGTATCAATTTGAACATTGAAGGTTTTTGCCACTAGTATTTTCAATGAGTATACATATTGCATGACTGCAGTTGGCAACAAACAATATCTCCCAGCATATCACAGGCCGAATTTCATCATTCTAAGTCTTTTGAGGCTTCAGAAGAAGTTGTTCTAAAAATGGTCTTGAGCAAGTCTGACTCCTTAGCCTTGACCCTGAATATAAGGTCATTCATCCCAGCAAGGTACAAGCCCAAAGGGTTTCTTGGTTATTGAGATGAGAAGTTGTTTAAGGTTTTAAGATATTTTACTGTGACGTTGAAAGTAAGTTAAGGTCATTCATTTGAAGAAACTTGGTTTTTCTTCATCCCAACATGCCTAATCTCAGGTATCTGGGCTTTTTGATGAATGAGAAGTCGTTTTAAGATTTTAACATTTTGAATAAATTTGAATCCCAACCACCTAGGGATGTTGCCACTAAAATATCAATTGCATACATTGCTTAGTTCCAGAGAAGAAGTGGTTAATATCAACATTGCCAAATGGACGCCTTTTGGCCCCGCCCCTCAAGCCCCTGGGGTGTCAGCCCCATCATTTGAATAAATTTGAATCCCAGTCACATTTGTTAAAGTCTGATCAGCGGTGAAGAAGCGGATGATGGACCGCAGACGACGAACACCACTGTTTGGTATAAGCTCACATTGGTCATTTGGACCAGGTGAGCTAATAACATGAGTTTCTAATGACACTTTAATGTTATCAAAGATGACATACAATGAGGTAAATGAAGACAATTTATTTTTTGCTAAAAGTAGATAAGATATAACACAATTTCCGTATGCATTAAAACTCACATCTACATATGTATTGTAATATCTCCATGTATGTAGCACAATTAACAGTGACCACAAGTAAGACACAAGATCCATGGGCCTTAACAGTCACCTTAGTTCTGAAAAATTTCAGGCCGTTTTACCCTTTTATGCCCCATCCATCAGTCTATGGGGGTCAGTCAGGCCGACATATGTATACCACCACCCTACCATCCCATACGAAGTTAGAATTAATTCCAAAAGAAATTCAACAAATGATAGTCAAAAATGTGATTTCTCTATACATTGTATAAACTATAGTAAAGTTTATCCCCTCCCCACGGGCAAACGGGCCACCTAAGGGTGGTGAAATTCACAATTTTGGTAAAGTAACTTTACTATGAAGAGTATTGATTTTTGAAATTTCAGTAAATTTGACCTCTTTTTGCCCCACCTCTCAATCCTCTGGAGGGTGGAGACCATATACTTCACAATTTTGGTTGACCTTCAACCATGGAAGGTTTCTGCAGGTTCTGAGAAGTTGATTATGTAAAAATGTTTACAGACACACAATGGCAGACTAAAGGCAATTAGACTCAGATGACCTAAAAATCAAGTACAGGCATCATTTTTTTTTTATTATTCAAAATTCTCTAATTTGACAGGAACAAGAAGTCTGTTGTTACATGTAGTATAGATCCATAAGAAGTTATGATTTTGATTTTACTGATTTAACAGGTAAATCAGATTCTAGTGTACAACATTCTGAAAATGTATCTGGATAATGATTTTCCTAATCATTGCTCATTTAAATGTTACACCTATTTTCCCACCAGAAGATTTTATAATTTTACATCAAGATTTAGAAATAAAAGTAGGATTGGAATTTGTAAAAGAAAGCATAGGAAAACTCTATACAGAATTTACTTTAAAAAAAGTTCATCAGATTTCCTTTCAGACTAGAAAATATTGTATGTACATGCATTGTTGCAGTTTTAATCTAGCATACAAAACTACAACTATTGCACCTAAGCTTTAATTTGTAAGCAATCAATTTTCATCTGTGCTTGTATCATCTTCAATGGTATCACTGTTGCCATCATCTGAACTACTCTCTTTGTTTTTATTTTCACTGTTCATCAAGGTCTGGCGAACATCTGTCAGTGCATAGCCAAGGAGATTTTTACCCTTCCATGTGTTTTTGTTCCAAGCAAGTTTGTTGCCTGATGCGAGGCCGATTCCCCAGATACGATCCATAGGACTTGCTTCCACCATGATCTTTGGATAAGTATCCAGCAGTTTCTTTCGGAGATGGCTGTTTTGGGAAAACTGTCAAAAAAGAAATAAAAATAACCAACAGATATTTTAAACATTGTAAACCACAAGTTCTGAAGTTGAATTTGTCAAGACTTGATTAATATAATAACATCTTTGAAATATTTTCAACAAATTAAAAATGTACACGTAAGTGTTTAGAAACAAGTTGAGAAGTATACTTGTATGCCCTATATATGCTAGTATACATTAGCCTGACACTAGAAATATTTGTTGTGATGCCTTAGATATGTAAAATTCCATATGAGAATACTGTGCGAGTATAACAGGAGTACCACATGATATGACAACAGACATCTGTCTACTGCCATCTTGTGTTATATATATACCTGTCTACTGCCACCTTGTGTTATATATATACCTGTCTACTGCCATCTTGTGTTATATATATACCTGTCTACTGCCATCTTGTGTTATATATATACCTGTCTACTGCCACCTTGTGTTATATATATACCTGTCTACTGCCATCTTGTGTTATATATATGCCTGTCTACTGCCATCTTGTGTTATATATACCTGTCTACTGCCATCTTGTGTTATATATATACCTGTCTACTGTCATCTTGTGTTATATATATACCTGTCTACTGCCATCTTGTGTTATATACACCTGTCTATTGCCATCTTGTGTTATATATATACCTGTCTACTGCCACCTTGTGTTATATATATACCTGTCTACTGCCATCTTGTGTTATATATATACCTGTCTACTGCCATCTTGTGTTATATATACACCTGTCTACTGCCATCTTGTGTTATATATATACCTGTCTACTGTCATCTTGTGTTATATATACCTGTCTACTGCCAACTTGTGTTATATATACCTGTCTACTGCCATCTTGTGTTATATATATACCTGTCTACTGCCATCTTGTGTTATATATACCTGTCTACTGCCACCTTGTGTTATATATATACCTGTCTACTGCCATCTTGTGTTATATATATACCTGTCTACTGCCATCTTGTGTTATATATACACCTGTCTACTGCCATCTTGTGTTATATATACCTGTCTACTGCCATCTTGTGTTATATATACCTGTCTACTGCCATCTTGTGTTATATATATACCTGTCTACTGCCACCTTGTGTTATATATATACCTGTCTACTGCCATCTTGTGTTATATATACCTGTCTACTGCCATCTTGTGTTATATATACCTGTCTACTACCACCTTGTGTTATATATACCTGTCTACTGCCATCTTGTGTTATATATATACCTGTCTACTGCCATCTTGTGTTATATATACCTGTCTACTGCCATCTTGTGTTATATATACCTGTCTACTGCCATCTTGTGTTATATATATACCTGTCTACTGCCATCTTGTGTTATATATACCTGTCTACTGCCATCTTGTGTTATATATACACCTGTCTACTACCACCTTGTGTTATATATACACCTGTCTACTGCCATCTTGTGTTATATATATACCTGTCTACTGCCATCTTGTGTTATATATATACCTGTCTACTGCCATCTTGTGTTATATATATACCTGTCTACTGCCATCTTGTGTTATATATACCTGTCTACTGCCATCTTGTGTTATATATATACCTGTCTACTGCCATCTTGTGTTAGATATACACCTGTCTACTGCCATCTTGTGTTATATATATACCTGTCTACTGCCATCTTGTGTTATATATACCTGTCTACTGCCATCTTGTGTTATATATATACCTGTCTACTGCCATCTTGTGTTAGATATACACCTGTCTACTGCCATCTTGTGTTATATATACACCTGTCTACTGCCATCTTGTGTTATATATATACCTGTCTACTGCCATCTTGTGTTATATATATACCTGTCTACTGCCATCTTGTGTTATATATACCTGTCTACTGCCATCTTGTGTTAGATATACACCTGTCTACTGCCATCTTGTGTTATATATACACCTGTCTACTGCCATCTTGTGTTATATATATACCTGTCTACTGCCATCTTGTGTTATATATATACCTGTCTACTGCCATCTTGTGTTATATATATACCTGTCTACTGCCATCTTGTGTTATATATACCTGTCTACTGCCATCTTGTGTTATATATACCTGTCTACTGCCATCTTGTGTTAGATATACACCTGTCTACTGCCATCTTGTGTTATATATACACCTGTCTACTGCCATCTTGTGTTATATATATACCTGTCTACTGCCATCTTGTGTTATATATATACCTGTCTACTGCCATCTTGTGTTATATATACCTGTCTACTGCCATCTTGTGTTATATATATACCTGTCTACTGCCATCTTGTGTTAGATATACACCTGTCTACTGCCATCTTGTGTTATATATACCTGTCTACTGCCATCTTGTGTTATATATATACCTGTCTACTGCCATCTTGTGTTATATATACACCTGTCTACTGCCATCTTGTGTTATATATACCTGTCTACTGCCATCTTGTGTTATATATATACCTGTCTACTGCCATCTTGTGTTAGATATACACCTGTCTACTGCCATCTTGTGTTATATATACCTGTCTACTGCCATCTTGTGTTATATATATACCTGTCTACTGCCATCTTGTGTTATATATACACCTGTCTACTGTCATCTTGTGTTATATATATACCTGTCTACTGCCACCTTGTGTTATATATATATACCTGTCTACTGCCATCTTGTGTTATATATATACCTGTCTACTGCCATCTTGTGTTAGATATACACCTGTCTACTGTCATCTTGTGTTATATATACCTGTCTACTGCCATTTTGTGTTATATATATACCTGTCTACTGCCACCTTGCGTTATATATATACCTGTCTACTGCCATCTTGTGTTAAATATATACCTGTCTACTGCCATCTTGTGTAATATATACCTGTCTACTGCCATCTTGTGTTAAATATATACCGGTCTACTGCCATCTTGTGTTATATATATACCTGTCTACTGACATCTTGTGTTATATATTATATATATACCTGTCTACTGCCAACTTTTGTAAAATATATACCGGTCTACTGCCATCTTGTGTTATATATATACCTGTCTACTGCCATCTTGTGTTAAATATATACCTGTCTACTGTCATCTTGTGTTAAATATATACCTGTCTACTGCCATCTTGTGTTATATATATACCTGTCTACTGCCACCTTGTGTTATATATATACCTGTCTACTGCCATCTTGTGTTAAATATATACCTGTCTACTGCCATCTTGTGTTATATATATACCTGTCTACTGCCATCTTGTGTTATATATATACCTGTCTACTGCCATCTTGTGTTATATATATACCTGTCTACTGCCATCTTGTGTTAAATATATACCGGTCTACTGCCATCTTGTGTTATATATATACCTGTCTACTGACATCTTGTGTTATATATTATATATATACCTGTCTACTGCCAACTTTTGTAAAATATATACCGGTCTACTGCCATCTTGTGTTATATATATACCTGTCTACTGCCATCTTGTGTTATATATACCTGTCAACAGCCATCTTGTGTTATATATATACATGTCTACTGCCATTTTGTGTTACAAGGGGTGGATTGTTTGTATTGTGACCCAGCCTTATTATACCTTGTCACAAGGGGTGGATTATTTGTATTGTGACCCAGCCTTATATCATACCTTAGCGATGTTTCCCTTTTTAACAACATCCACACACTTGGCACTCCAGATATCTGGGACAAAGTTCCTGACTTTACGACCCAATTTCTTCTGTGAGAATGCCTTTGCTGCCTTCATTATAGCCTTAGCATTTTCATCATCTTTGAAGGTCACTGAATAAAAAGACAAAATTATGGGGAATTTAATCCAAGTAGACTTCAGTATTTTTAGCACACATGATTACAGTAGCCTATATTTTGATGTACAACATAAACATGTACCTTATTTGACATTGAACATACAATAATTCATCATATCAACAAGAGGCCCATGGGGCCTGTATCGCTCACCTGGTTGGATTTGACCAAATGTCAAAATAATGTTCATGTTCAATTTGGGTGTACACATACTCTCTAAGGGACTGAAAGACCCTACAGATTATTTTACAACATAATTGTGCTTAAAGAAACTAAGTCTCTTAGGGTGGGGAAAGACCCTTGGGCCTATTTTTACATAAGAATTGTGTTTATCCCTTAACGTCCAGCGATGCCATACATAGTTATGGGATAGAGGGTCAAAGTAACCATTTTTGCAAAATCTGTTCCCCTTTCACCAAGGATGTTTCTGACCAAATTGGGTTCAAATCCATTCATAACTTTATGACTAGTAGTGATTTAAGGAATTTCCTCTATTTCCCCTATTGGGCCCTGCCCCTTTGGCCCCTTGGAGTCAGAATAAAAAAATTATACAAACACTTTCCCCCTTCCCCAAACGATGTTCCTGGTCAAATTTGGTTGATTTCCATTTAGAACTTTATGACTAGTAGTGATATAAAGACAAATATCTATTTACCCTATTTGGCCCCATCCTTTAGGCACAAAGGGGGTCAGAGTCAATATTTATACAAACTCTTTCCCCCTTCCCCCAAGGATATTCCAGACCAAATTTGGTTCAAAACCATTCATAACTTGATGATAAATAGCAATTTAAAGGATTAATCCCTATTTTCCCTATGGGCCCCGCCCCTCAGGCCCCTGGGGGTTCAGAGTAAAAATTTATACAAACTCAGTTCCCCTTCTCCCAAGAATGTTCCTGACCAAATTTAGTTAAAATCCATTTAAAACTTTATGACAAGTAGCGATTTAAAGACTAATCTCTATTTCCCCTATTGGGCCCCGCCCCTGAGGCCCCTGGGGGGCCAGACCCACCGTTTATACAAAATTGGTTCCCCTTCACCCAAGGATGCTTCAGACCAAATATGAATCAAATCCCTTCATTTCTACAGAAGAAGAAGGATTTCAAAGAATTTGCTATATTTCCCCTATTGGGCCCCACCTTTAAGGCCCCTGCGGGGGCCAGACCAACCGTTTATACAAAATTGGTTCCCCTCCACCCAAGGATGGTTCAGACCAAATATGGATCAAATCCCTTTATTCCTACAGAAGAAGAAGGATTTCAAAGAATTTGCTATATTTCCCCTATTGGGCCCCGCCCCTCAGGCCCCTGGGAGGCCAAACCAACCGTTTATACAAAATTGGTTCCCCTTCACCCAAGGATGCATCAGACCAAACATGGATCAAATCCCTGTATTCCTGCAGAAGAAGAAGGATTTAAAGAATATGCTATATTCCCCTATTGGGCCCCAACCCCCAGGCCCCCTGGGCCCTTCGGGCCAGGTGAGCTAATAATTTGACATTGAACATACAATAATTCATCATATCAATAATTTGACATTGAACATCTACTTATAAATGTTTATATCAATTTTCACCCAATTACATTAATTTCTACAGCCAGTCAGACATTATGGTGAGAGAAAGCGTTATACAGCTCAGTGAATGGATGACTTACAAGCTTTCTGATGCATCATGTATAACTCTATATACAGCTCAGTGAACGGATGACTTACAAGCTTTCTGATGCATCATGTATAGCTCTATATATAGGTCAGTGAACGGATGACTTACAAGCTTTCTGATGCATCATGTATAGCTCTATATATAGCTCAGTGAATGGATGACTTACAAGCTTTCTGATGCATCATGTATATAGCTCTATATAAAGCTCAGTGAACGAATGACTTCCAAGCTTTCTGATGCATCATGCATAGCTCTATATAAAGCTCAGTGAACGGATGACTTACAAGCTTTCTGATGCATCATGCATAGCTCTATATAAAGCTCAGTGAACGGATGACTTACAAGCTTTCTGATGCATCATGTATAGCTCTATATAAAGCTCAGTGAACGGATGACTTACAAGCTTTCTGATGCATCATGTATAGCTCTATATATAGGTCAGTGAACGGATGACTTACAAGCTTTCTGATGCATCATGTATAGCTCTATATATAGCTCAGTGAACGAATGACTTACAAGCTTTCTGATGCATCATGTATAGCTCTATATATAGCTCAGTGAACGAATGACTTACAAGCTTTCTGATGCATCATGTATAGCTCTATATATAGCTCAGTGAACGGATGACTTACAAGCTTTCTGATGCATCATGTATAGCTCTATATATAGCTCAGTGAACGGATGACTTACAAGCTTTCTGATGCATCATGTATTGTTCAGCACAGTTATATTTGACACCATCAACAGTAAACACAGCAGGGTGAAACTGGCTGAACGGTGATTCTTCCTTCCAGAAAAATTCAAAATCTTCCTTCTTTGTTCCTGCAGGTAGCTTTGTGGTTGAAGACTTCCCCTTCACAAACATATCCAGTTTCATTTGTTTTGCAGAAGACGGTTTTTGGTCTTCAAAAGAATCAGTTTTGGCACCTTTAAGAAAAAATACTTTAGCTTTATTGATATATACATGCCAACTTCTTAGAATTTTTCGCAGGAAAGATTGTGTTTGTTCAGAATTTCCAGTCAATTATAGGCCTCCTCTTGACAAATGAACAGCTAACTATATTCAATTGTTCTTTCTGTTAAATTTATTTGTTTAGTTATAACAATACCAAATATATCTGGTTATAAGCATGTATGATTATCTGGGGTAAAATTTACTATCTATCCTCAAATAAGTCCCCTTCCCTAACGTAAAAAAGTGGTATTAAAGTTTGTGCAGGACTAATTTGTGAACCACTTTTAGCTTACTATTTTGAAACTACTGATTCTGCAAAAGTGAAGAAGATAGATAATTTGTGGGACTATTTTACTATTTTACTATATCCGTATAGACCCTCGTTTCACGCTAGTCAAAATTTCATACTTGACTCGACGCCATATTGCTATGTAGGTTGCGGGCGGCCTAATTAGCCTAATAAGTGCGCGATGGAGCGATAAGGAAAAAAATACATTTATTTTTATATATTTTACCCCTTATAATTTATAAATAATGAATTTTTGAATTCAATTTAACAGGTTTTGGGAAATAATAAGCTTAGTTTTCTTAATTCAAACTATGCAAGAAGAAAAACACAATAAAGCGTATGTGGTCTTTTCGGTCCATTGCGTTCCGATTCGGGTGGTTAGTCGTGCTGTCACTTACAAAATGGCGGGTCAACAGTACGAAATTTTGACTAGCGTAAAGCGAGGGTCTATACGGACAGAATAAAACACCTAGTAGATGGGACTAAATGGGTGTTCTGGGGTAAATAAATATCTCATTTATCCATATATGTAAGGTAGGCGTTATGTCACACCCGATTTTATTGTAATCACACCAAATTCTTAGCGCCACCAAACGGTGTCGGATAATTCCACGTTTTCATATAGTAGTGAGCTCTGGCCCTACACCAGACATGGTGACTGGGCCAGAGAAAACTCGAGCCTAAGTTTTAGGATATACGGAAGTAGTTAAAAACAATCTATTTTAAGGAGATAGTAAACACTCAAAGGTTCTCTCTACATATAAATACCACATACATATTTATATTAAAGAACATAAAAATGTAGTGCCAGATATGACTACTGCACAAAACGAAAGTAGAGTGTGCGAGCTAAAAGCGCGCGTACATTATATTATACTTACTCCTTTTGTTTGAAGCCATCTTGATTTTTCTATTGCGTTGAACACAATTCAGCACTCGTCTAACAAACATTTAGTTTCAGCATCTTCGATTGGACGTCAATATTTATGATTAATTATATACACTGATCATGACGTTAGGCCTATACCTGTCCTACTTAGTCACTGAATATGTTTAACTAAAACCTGAAGCAAATGACTGTTAAAGATGGCCGGGTTAAAAAAAGCAAACACTACTGTACGTGTATCTTATATGATATAGCTCTATCGTTGTATAAACTATCATGTTATTACCGTGTTTTTTTAAAAAGTAAGCTGAAGCAAATCTTCTAACTTGGGACAAGCTTAAAAAAAAACCAAAAAAACACTTTAACAGGTAAATGCGGATCGTTAATTCGGGTGTATTCCTTTATTAACACAAACGCACAGTTTCCGCCTCCGTTGCATTTTGTTTGTGCAATGCTATAACTTCAGTACATGTACTAATCTCACGATTCCGGGGTAAGTATATCTATGTGTTGTTAACCAATTTAGTTGAAGTGACCGTGGATTTATATTTGACCAAAGTTTAACAATACTAAGGACATGCTTAGGAACAGGCGATTTTACTCATCGAATCAGTAATGCAAATTGAAGTCAAAACGAAAGTAGAAAACCTGTTATCTGACTTCAAGCAGTTTCGTGTTATTTTCATTCATTTTACCTGCAGCCTCTTGTTATTACTTACATTTTCAGTGTTAACCTTTTAGGGAAAAAGTAGAGAATTATGATTGCCTGGTCGGTAAAGTAAAGGGAAATTCCCGCCAGTCTGATTAGGAAGGTACATATGTACATGTAACCTACATGTATACTCTCAAATAAAAATAATTGATTATACAGAAATTTATTTGCTTTTTACAGAAATTCGGTCATTACAACATGTAGATAGAAAGTAAGAGGTGTCATTTTACTTCTGTTAAATCTTCGAAATCAGGAAACACCATGAATTACGCAGCAGCAGCAGCCTCCCGAGGCAGTGGCAGTAAAGTCAAGGATGTCACATCAACAGGAGCTACAGGACTATATCCCAGATTACCAAATACAGAAAATGATTTTCCAGCTCTACCCACCAGAAGTAATGGACCTACCAAATCTACACCTGTACCAACAGAAAGGCCAGCTAATTATGTCTTGTCTTCTTCTAGTCTAACATCAGATTCTGAGTGTCAGAGAGAAGTACCACAAGCCAAACAGAGAGGACATATTGGGGAAGGAAGAGATCATAATGAACATGACAAAAACACAGTGCAAAATAGCACCACAGACGGTACTCAACAAGGAAGTGCAGATTTTAAAGATATGAGTAAAATGCTATTACAGAGTACTGTATCTGAGGAAAGCAAAAATAATTTGCCTATCAACCCTGATTCACATGACGGGATTCAACCGCAGGAAGTATCAAAAAGAAGTGATTTTGATTCTGGACCAAGTCAACACCATTCATCTCATGATATTGAACAACAAAATTTCCTGCAACAGCAAGATACCAATGTTATGTCAAGTAGTTCTGGGCATATGGCCAGATCCAGTCCACAAGACAAAAATCTTTTTCTGGATAATGACAACAATGAACAGCCAAATTCCCTTGGTAAATCTAGATCCAAGGTTGATTGGAATGGAAGAAACCAGACCCAGACAGAAGATGATCCAAAAAGAGATCACAAACAGGGCAAAGTAAATACACAAAGCAACAGTGGCAACAGGCTACAAGGTTCCACAGATGATGCTCGACTAAAGAACGCCAGGGATCAAGGCTTCAAAGATCAGGAAATGAGCAAACAAAACAGCTTTCAACAAAGTCAGAACAAACAGAAAGGCAACAAGACAAATGAGCACGGAAGGGAACATGCAGGATATTCATATCAGCCTGTAACGGAATCAGGAGCCAGACCTAAAGTCGGGCACCATCAGGGGAAACATAACAGGAGATATCAACAGCCTGATTCAGCAGGCCAGGTGGAATCGGTAGAGGAGGCATTTAAAATTGATCCTGTCCTTCAAGAGAGGTACAAAGATGACAAGAAATCAATGTTTGAGTTTTTCTGGCAGAGTGATTCTGTGTACAGTCAATGGCACATAAAAGAATTTGATGTGGAATCCACAACATACATATGTGCAGAACAGTTTATGATGCACAGGAAAGCAAGTAAGTAGCCAAACCATAAAAAACAGGTCATGTTCATGTAGGACTCCTTTTAGGCCTTATATAGTTTAAGAAAAGTATTGTCATTATGCCACACAGGAAGAACATTAAGACTGCATTGTCGAAACTAGTTCATCTCCATTGTTTTAGAAAGACCAGAAACTTCAAGTATTTCCACATGGTGTTTTTTGGCATTAAAATGTACATACAAATATTACATTATAAATTTGCCTCTCTCTGCTTGGTGATAGAATTGCAGTCACTTATAATATGGTTACAGTCTTTCAGAGAAGCATTTTTTAATTCACAAAGAGTGTTTTGGGTCTTTATATCAAATTGCAGTTCAAAATTTCACTTTGAATTAAGAAATCAAAATAATACCAGAAAAATTGGGAAAACTTTTTTTTAATTTTGGATATTTCTTGAATTTCATTATTTATGTAGGTTCATCATGGCACTGAGTTGTTTATATTTCATTTTGAAATTGATTGGAATATAAGATGGCCAACAGGTGGCCATTTTGAATTTTTTCTAGTTAAAGTTTTGTTATTGCTATTTTTGAGAAAATTCTTCATAGATATTTCTTGAATTTCATTTACCTGTAGAACATAATGAGTAAGATATAAGAGTGTGGTATTTACCTGTAGATTATAATGAGTAAGATATAAGAGTGTGGTATGTCCAGAGTTGATGGGATACCTTTGTTTATTTTCAGTGTTATTTGAAGTCTATAAGAGTGTGGTATGTCCAGAGTTGACGGGATATCTGTGTTTATTTTCAGCATTATTTGAAGACTATAGGACAGCTCGAAAGATTATGGAGACAAGGTCTCCCAGGAAGCAGAAGCAACTTGGACGTCAGGTGAAGAACTTTGATGAGGCTTTATGGCAAGCTAACTGTGAGGCCATTGTGGAGGAAGGAAGCACAGCAAAGGTTGGTGTAGAAATTATGAATTGCTGTCTGGCTAGTTAGGAATGTTGAGGATGTTTCCCAAAATTTTTCCTTCCGATTTCTTTTGCATTTTATTCGGAGCAGGGATTTCCCAATACATTGCTCATGTTGATTTGAAAAAAAATCAAATCTGTATACATGCATCCAGGTATTCCATGAGTTGATGTGTTATATAATCTATATACAGGTATATAATCCAGGTATTCCATGAGTTGATGTGTTATATAATCTGTATACAGGTATATAATCCTGGTATTCCATGAGTTGGTGTGTTATATAATCTGTATACATGTATTTAATCCTGGTATTCCATGAGTTGATGTGTTATATAATCTATATACAGGTATATAATCCTGGTATTCCATGAGTTGATGTGTTATATAATCTGTATACATGTATCCTGGTATTCCATGAGTTGGTGTGTTATATAATCTGTATACATGTATCCTGGTATTCCATGAGTTGATGTGTTATATAATCTGTATACATGTATCCTGGTATTCCATGAGTTGATGTGTTATATGATCTGTATACATGTATCCTGGTATTCCATGAGTTGGTGTGTTATATAATCTGTATACAGGTATATAATCCTGGTATTCCATGAGTTGATGTGTTATATAATCTTTATACAGATATATAATCCTGGTATTCCATGAGTTGATGTGTTATATTATCTGTATACATGTATCCTGGTATTCCATGAGTTGATGTGTTATATAATCTGTATACATGTATCCTGGTATTCCATGAGTTGATGTGTTATATAATCTGTATACAGGTATATAATCCTGGTATTCAATGAGTTGATGTGTTATATAATCTGTATACATGTATCCAGGTATTCCATAACTTGTTGTGTTATATATAATCTGTATACATGTATCCTGGTATTCCATGAGTTGGTGTGTTATATAATCTGTATACAGGTATATAATCCTGGTATTCCATGAGTTGATGTGTTATGTAATCTGTATACAGGTATATAATCCTGGTATTCCATGAGTTGATGTGTTATGTAATCTGTATACAGGTATATAATCCTGGTATTCCATGAGTTGATGTGTTATATAATCTGTATACAGGTATATAATCCTGGTATTCCATGAGTTGATGTGTTATATAATCTATATACAGGTATATAATCCTGGTATTCCATGAGTTGATGTGTTATATAATCTGTATACATGTATATAATCCTGGTATTCCATGACTTGATGTGTTATATAATCTGTATACAGGTATATAATCCTGGTATTCCATGAGTTGATGTGTTATATAATCTGTATACATGTATCCTGGTATTCCATGAGTTGATGTGTTATATAATCTGTATACAGGTATATAATCCTGGTATTCCAATGAGTTGATATGTTATATAATCTGTATACATGTATCCTGGTATTCCATGAGTTGATGTGTTATATAATCTGTATACAGGTATATAATCCTGGTATTCCATGAGTTGATGTGTTATATTATCTGTATACATGTATCCTGGTATTCCATGAGTTGATGTGTTATATAATCTGTATACATGTATCCTGGTATTCCATGAGTTGGTGTGTTATATAATCTGTATACATGTATCCTGGTATTCCATGAGTTGATGTGTTATATGATCTGTATACAGGTATATAATCCTGGTATTCCATGAGTTGATGTGTTATATAATCTGTATACATATATATAATCCTGGTATTCCATGAGTTGATATGTTATATAATCTGTATACATGTATATAATCCTGGTATTCCATGAGTCGATGTGTTATATAATCTGTATACATGTATTCTGGTATTCCAGGAGTTGATATGTTATATAATCTGTATACATTTATAAAATCCTGGTATTCCATGAGTTGATGTGTTATATAATCTGTATACAGGTATATAATCATGGTATTCAATGAGTTGATGTGTTATATAATCTGTATACAGGTATCCTGGTATCCATTAGTTGATGTGTTATATAATCTGTATACGTGTATATAATCCTGGTATGCCATGATTTGATGTGTTTTATAATCTGTATAGAGCTATATCATCCTGGTATTCCATGAGTTGATGTGTTATAATCTGTATACATGTATATAATCCTGGTATTCCATGAGTTGATGTGTTATATTATCTGTATACATGTATCCTGGTATTCCATGAGTTGATATGTTATATAGCCTGTATACATGTATATAATCCTGGTATTCCATGAGTTGATGTGTTATATAATCTGTATACATGTATATAATCCTGGTATTCCATGAGTTGATGTGTTATATAATCTGTATACATGTATCCTGGTATTCCATGAGTTGATGTGTTATGTAATCTGTATACATGTATCTTGGTATTCCATGACTTGATGTGTTATATAATCTGTATACATGTATATAATCCTGGTATTCCATGAGTTGATGTGTTATATAATCTGTATACATGTATCCTGGTATTCCATGAGTTGATGTGTTATATAATCTGTATACAGGTATATAATCCTGGTATTCCATGAGTTGGTGTGTTATATAATCTGTATACATGTATATAATCCTGGTATTCCATGAGTTGATGTGTTATATAATCTGTATACATGTATCCTTGTATTCCATGAGTTGGTGTGTTATATAATCTGTATACATGTATTGTGGTATTCCATGAGTTGGTGTGTTATATAATCTGTATACATGTATCCTGGTATTCCATGAGTTGATGTGTTATATAATCTGTATACAGGTATATAATCCTGGTATTCCATGAGTTGATGTGTTATATAATCTTTATACAGATATATAATCCTGGTATTCCATGAGTTGATGTGTTATATAATCTGTATACATGTATTCTGGTATTCCATGAGTTGATGTGTTATATAATCTGTATACAGGTATATAATCCTGGTATTCCATGAGTTGATGTGTTATATAATCTGTATACATGTATCCTTGTATTCCATGAGTTGGTGTGTTATATAATCTGTATACATGTATTGTGGTATTCCATGAGTTGGTGTGTTATATAATCTGTATACATGTATCCTGGTATTCCATGAGTTGATGTGTTATATAAACTGTATACATGTATCCTGGTATTCCATGAGTTGATGTGTTATATAATCTGTATACAGGTATATAATCCTGGTATTCCATGAGTTGATGTGTTATATAATCTGTATACATGTATATAATCCTGGTATTCCATGAGTTGATGTGTTATATAATCTGTATACAGGTATATAATCCTGGTATTCCATGAGTAGATGTGTTATATAATCTGTATACAGGTATATTATCCTGGTATTCCATGAGTTGATGTGTTATATAATCTATATACAGGTATATAATCCTGGTATTCCATGAGTTGATGTGTTATATAATCTGTATACATGTATCCTGGTATTCCATGAGTTGATGTGTTATATAATCTGTATACAGGTATATAATCCTGGTATTCCATGAGTAGATGTGTTATATAATCTGTATACATGTATATAATCCTGGTATTCCATGAGTAGATGTGTTATATAATCTGTATACATATATATAATCCAGGTATTCCATGAGTTGATGTGTTATATAGTCTTTATACATGTATCCTGGTATTCCATGAGTTGATGTGTTATATAATCTGTATACATGTATCCTGGTATTCCATGACTTGATGTGTTATATAATCTGTATACATGTATATAATCCTGGTATTCCATGAGTTGATGTGTTATATAATCTGTATAAATGTATCCTGGTATTCCATGACTTGATGTGTTATATAATCTGTATACATGTATCCTGGTATTCCATGAGTTGGTGTGTTATATAATCTGTATACATGTATCCTGGTATTCCATGAGTTGATGTGTTATATAATCTGTATACAGGTATATAATCCTGGTATTCCATGAGTTGATGTGTTATATAATCTGTATACATTGATATAATCCTGGTATTCCATGAGTTGATGTGTTATATAATTGCAGTTTGATCAGAACAGTGGCTTACTGAACATCATTTGTGCCAGTAATCCCCGAATCCTTGTAGAGGCGAGCCCAGTGGACAGAATCTGGGGGATAGGGCTCAGTTCAAGTGATCCTGAAGCCTGGAACAGAGCCACCTGGCGCGGAGAAAACAGACTAGGCAAAATACTTACAAAGGTCCGGAATAAACTGATGTTGAAGAGGGAACTAATGACTAAGGAAGAACATGACCGACAATTAAAAGAATTGGAGCGGTGATAGGTTAAATTTACATTTTTATACACATATTGTTAAAAGTCATGTTTGTTTTGAGATAAAGAAAACAGCTGTAAAAGTCTTAAGATTTTTTTTCCTTAGCTGAGGTGAAAACTTAACTGCCAATATTGTTGCTTTATGTGTCTCTTTTGTGTGATGTGATGACATTTAATGGACAATTGAAGTAATGAGAACTTGCAACCAATCACATCTCTGCAATATGTTACTAAACCTGTGTTCACAACTGACAGCAGGGAAATTATGAAATATATTAAAAAATAATTCTATTTCCTAAGAAATGTAATTTAAGAGTGTGCAATTATAAGAAACTTATTCTGTGATATAGAAGTTCTATGATTATATTGTACAGATTGACATGAAATGTACATTGTGTATTGTAATCATGTCTAATTCTTTCCCTCAGCCGTATAATGGAAGGGCACTGATGTATGACTTTACATATTCCACCTTAATCTATTGCCAGATTATGTTGATGTTGAGTATAAATCTAATTATACTTTTATTTTTTGATGGGATATGAAACACTCGTTATCATAAAATTCTATCTCCTGATAAAAAGAGTTCCAATTAATTGTCAGCCCTACATTTGAGTACTATTTGTAAGAGTATCCCCCTTGTGAGCACCGATAGATATGATTTTGTAGTCAGGAGGCATGTTGGGCTTTGATTTCTCCCATTATCAAATATCTTTTATAAATCTATCACTAAAAGAGAGATGCTATTTTTATTCATGATAAAATAATCTTTTGCAAAATCTATTCAAATTTCAATAAGGTGGAGGGGCGGGTATGAGTTGGCCCTCTGGACGACAGTTCTAGTTTAACACAGCATTATCAGTTACATTGAGCCATCATTGATTAAGATTACATGTACCCAATAAATTATGTCATAGGAGTGTTTAAAAACTTATTTAATTCAAATGAAGGTAGAGAATTAGCAGAATAATTCTGAGTTGATCTGTTTGAGGTAACCATAAAGTAATGCAGATCCCCATTATTATTTAATGATAGAATTTGACATATTCTGTAATATATGTTGAACTGTTAAACACTTGTTATATACATGATGCATTTCTTGTCAATATCAATGCCTTCTGGGTAACATACCAACAGAATGACACCTATTAATCCAATTGCTATATTTACATTTAAATTTTACTTATGATGTGCTTTGTCTTTCTTTAATGATGTGCTTTATTTTCACCCATTTCCTTGTATGTTCATATGAAAGAATAACGACTTAAAATTCAATTCATTTCTGTGATAGATTCTCGAGCGATATAATACACTGAACATACATGTAGCCTTGCTGATGCTCAACACAGCGCCAAAATGACATCATAGTAATTCAACCAAAATCTTCAATGATTTGATTTGATGATGCTGATGAAAATGGCATAGCAATCACGTCATGTTTTGTAGACTGCTTCCGTGTTGGTATGCAGCATCTTAAGCATTTATAATCATTAGAAGTTAAGGAGTGATACAATTACAATTTTATGATAGTTTATTTGTAATATTTCTGAAATTTTATCCATGGTTTGAATTTTATTAGCCAACCATCATCAGATATGGCCGACAGGCAGCCATCTTGGATTTTGACAATTGAAGTTTGTTATCTCTATTTTACAAAAGGTACTGGAGAGATCTTTCTCAAATTTTATATGTAGATTCCCCTTGGCCCGTCGTATTTCAATTTGGGACCATTCTGAAAACAACATGGTCGACAGACAGCCATTATAGCTAAAACTCAAATTTCATATATAAGTTTCCCTTGTTTGAAAAGTACTGGATGTATCTCAATTTACACAGATTAGTATGAGGAAGGGAAAAATAGAGAGAAGATCAATCTGACATGGAACCTATAAAGATTGTTCAGTGGTTGGCGCCAAGACCCCTCGGGTATCATTTTTCATCAATTTCTAGTTAATTTGTTATTTTTCTGAAATTTTACCATGGTTTGAATTTTTATATTATTTTTCATCAATTTCTAAATCTTTGGGGCATATTTTTTGAATTATTGTTTTAAACTTCTTTGATATACAGGCTTTATCATTTCTGTATAATAAATCAAAATATCAGGCATAATTTACCTGTAGTTGTAAAATAGTTAAAACTAAATTTTGATATATATTCTTCTTCTTTGTTTTGTGAGAAAACAGTTTGAAATTTCAAATGCTTCTCACACTGGTACATATGCAGCATTTGTCCTGTAATTTCTGTCAACAAATGAATAACTAACATGTTTGTCACAAGTCTATAGATGTTCCGGTGTTTGTCACAAGTCTATAGATGTTCCGATGTTGGTCACAAGTCTATAGATGTTCCAGTGTTGGTCACAAGTCTGTAGATGTTCCAGTGTTGGTCACAAGTCTATAGATGTTCCGGTATTGGTCACACGCCTGTAGATGTTCCAGTGTTGGTCACAAGTCTATAGATGTTCCGGTGTTGGTCACAAGTCTGTAGATGTTCCAATGTTGGTCACAAGTCTATAGAGGTTCCAGTATTGGTCACAAGTCTATAGAGGTTCCAGTGTTGGTCACAAGTCTATAGATGTTCCAGTGTTGGTCACAAGTCTATAGATGTTCCAGTGTTGGTCACACGTCTGTAGATGTTCCGGTGTTGGTCACAAGTCTATAGATGTTCCAGTGTTAGTCACAAGTCTATAGATGTTCCAGTGTTGGTCACACGTCTGTAGATGTTCCGGTGTTGGTCACACGTCTATATATCTTCCAGTGTTGGTCACAAGTCTATAGATGTTCCAGTGTTGGTCACAAGTCTATAGATGTTCCAGTGTTGGTCACAAGTCTATAGATGTTCCGTTGTTGGTCACAAGTCTATAGATGTTCCAGTGTTGGTCACAAGTCTGTAGATGTTCCAATGTTGGTCACAAGTCTATAGATGTTCCAGTGTTGGTCACAAGTCTGTAGATGTTCCAGTGTTGGTCACAAGTCTGTAGATGTTTCAGTGTTGGTCACAAGTCTATAGATGTTCCAGTGTTGGTCACAAGTCTATAGATGTTCCAGTGTTGGTCACAAGTCGGTAGATGTTCCGGTATTGGTCACACGTCTATATATGTTCCAGTGTTGGTCACATGTCTATAGATGTTCCAGTGTTGGTCACAAGTCTATAGATGTTCCAGTGTTGGTCACAAGTCTATAGATGTTCCAGTGTTGGTCACACGTCTATAGATGTTCCAGTGTTGGTCACAAGTCTATAGATGTTCCGTTGTTGGTCACAAGTCTATAGATGTTCCAGTGTTGGTCACAAGTCTATAGATGTTCCAGTGTTGGTCACAAGTCTATAGATGTTCCGTTGTTGGTCACAAGTCTATAGATGTTCCGTTGTTGGTCACAAGTCTATAAATGTTCCGGTGTTGGTCACAAGTCTGTAGATGTTCCAGTGTTTGTCACAAGTCTATAGATATTCCAGTGTTGGTCACAAGTCTGTAGATGTTCCGGTATTGGTCACACGTCTATAGATGTTCCGGTGTTGGTCACAAGTCTATAAATGTTCCGGTGTTGGTCACAAGTCTGTAGATGTTCCAGTGTTTGTCACAAGTCTATAGATATTCCAGTGTTGGTCACAAGTCTGTAGATGTTCCGGTATTGGTCACACGTCTATAGATGTTCCGTTGTTGGTCACAAGTCTATAGATGTTCCGTTGTTGGTCACAAGTCTATAGATGTTCCGTTGTTTGTCACAAGTCTATAGATGTTCCAGGGTTTATCACAAGTCTATAGATGTTCCAGTGTTGGTCACAAGTCTATAGATGTTCCAGTGTTGGTCACAAGTCTATAGATGTTCCAGTGTTGGTCACAAGTCTATAGATGTTCCACTGTTGGTCACAAGTCTATAGATGTTCCAGTGTTGGTCACAAGTCTGTAGATGTTCCGGTATTGGTCTCAAGTCTGTAGATGTTCCGTTGTTGGTCACAAGTCTATAGATGTGTTGGTCACAAGTCTATAGATGTTCCAGTGTTGGTCACAAGTCTATAGATGTTCCAGTGTTGGTCACAAGTCTATAGATGTTCCAGTGTTGGTCACAAGTCTGTAGATGTTCCGGTATTGGTCACACGTCTATATATGTTCCAGTGTTGGTCACAAGGTTACAAGATGTTCCGTTGTTGGTCACAATTCTATAGATGTTCCAGTGTTGGTCACAAGTCTATAGATGTTCCAGTGTTAGTCACACGTCTATATATGTTCCAGTGTTGGTCACAAGTCTATAGATGTTCCAGTGTTGGTCACAAGTCTATAGATGTTCCGGTGTTGGTCACAAGTCTATAGATGTTCCAGTGTTGGTCACAAGTCTATAGATGTTCCAGTGTTGGTCACAAATCTATAGATGTTCCGTTGTTGGTCACAAGTCTGTAGATGTTCCAGTGTTGGTCACAAGTCTATAGATGTTCCAGTGTTGGTCACACGTCTATAGATGTTCCAGTGTTGGTCACAAGTCTATAGATGTTCCGTTGTTGGTCACAAGTCTATAGATGTTCCAGTGTTGGTCACAAGTCTATAGATGTTCCAGTGATGGTCACAAGTCTATAGATGTTCCGTTGTTGGTCACAAGTCTATAGATGTTCCGGTGTTGGTCACAAGTCTATAGATGTTCCAGTGTTGGTCACAAGTCTATAGATGTTCCAGTGTTGGTCACAAGTCTATAGATGTTCCAGTGTTGGTCACAAGTCTATAGATGTTCCAGTGTTGGTCACAAGTCTATAGATGTTCCAGTGTTGGTCACACGTCTGTAGATGTTCCGGTGTTGGTCACACGTCTATAGATGTTCCAGTGTTGGTCACAAGTCTATAGATGTTCCAGTGTTGGTCACAAGTCTATAGATGTTCCAGTGTTGGTCACAAGTCTATAGATGTTCCAGTGTTTGTCACAAGTCTATAGATGTTCTAGTGTTGGTCACAAGTCTATAGATGTTCCAGTGTTGGTCACAAGTCTGTAGATGTTCCAGTGTTGGTCACAAGTCTATAGATGTTCCAGTGTTGGTCACAAGTCTATAGATGTTCCAGTGTTGGTCACAAGTCTATAGATGTTCCAGTGTTGGTCACAAGTCTGTAGATGTTCCGTGTTGGTCACAAGTCTGTAGATGTTCCAGTGTTGGTCACAAGTCTATAGATGTTCCGTGTTGGTCACAAGTCTATAGATGTTCCAGTGTTGGTCACAAGTCTATAGATGTTCCAGTGTTGGTCACAAGTCTGTAGATGTTCCAGTGTTGGTCACAAGTCTGTAGATGTTCCAGTGTTGGTCACAAGTCTGTAGATGTTTCAGTGTTGGTCACAAGTCTATAGATGTTCCAGTGTTGGTCACAAGTCTATAGATGTTCCAGTGTTGGTCACAAGTCTATAGATGTTCCGGTATTGGTCACACGTCTATATATGTTCCAGTGTTGGTCACAAGTCTATAGATGTTCCAGTGTTGGTCACAAGTCTATAGATGTTCCAGTGTTGGTCACAAGTCTATAGATGTTCCAGTGTTGGTCACACGTCTATAGATGTTCCAGTGTTGGTCACAAGTCTATAGATGTTCCAGTGTTGGTCACAAGTCTATAGATGTTCCAGTGTTGGTCACAAGTCTATAGATGTTCCAGTGTTGGTCACAAGTCTATAGATGTTCCAGTGTTGGTCACAAGTCTATAGATGTTCCAGTGTTGGTCACAAGTCTATAGATGTTCCAGTGTTGGTCACAAGTCTATAGATGTTCCAGTGTTGGTCACAAGTCTATAGATGTTCCAGTGTTGGTCACAAGTCTATAGATGTTCCGATGTTGGTCACAAGTCTATAGATGTTCCAGTGTTGGTCACAAGTCTATAGATGTTCCAGTGTTGGTCACAAGTCTATAGATGTTCCAGTGTTGGTCACAAGTCTATAGATGTTCCAGTGTTGGTCACAAGTCTATAGATGTTCCGTTGTTGGTCACAAGTCTATAGATGTTCCAGTGTTGGTCACAAGTCTATAGATGTTCCAGTGTTGGTCACAAGTCTATAGATGTTCCAGTGTTGGTCACAAGTCTATAGATGTTCCAGTGTTGGTCACAAGTCTATAGATGTTCCAGTGTTGGTCACAAGTCTATAGATGTTCCAGTGTTGGTCACAAGTCTATAGATGTTCCAGTGTTGGTCACAAGTCTATAGATGTTCCACTGTTGGTCACAAGTCTATAGATGTTCCAGTGTTGGTCACAAGTCTGTAGATGTTCCGGTATTGGTCTCAAGTCTGTAGATGTTCCGTTGTTGGTCACAAGTCTATAGATGTTCCGTTTGGTCACAAGTCTATAGATGTTCCAGTGTTGGTCACAAGTCTATAGATGTTCCAGTGTTGGTCACAAGTCTATAGATGTTCCAGTGTTGGTCACAAGTCTGTAGATGTTCCGGTATTGGTCACACGTCTATATATGTTCCAGTGTTGGTCACAAGTCTATAGATGTTCCGTTGTTGGTCACAAGTCTATAGATGTTCCAGTGTTGGTCACAAGTCTATAGATGTTCCAGTGTTAGTCACACGTCTATAGATGTTCCAGTGTTGGTCACAAGTCTATAGATGTTCCAGTGTTGGTCACAAGTCTATAGATGTTCCGGTGTTGGTCACAAGTCTATAGATGTTCCAGTGTTGGTCACAAGTCTATATATGTTCCAGTGTTGGTCACACGTCTATAGATGTTCCGTTGTTGGTCACAAGTCGGTAGATGTTCCGGTATTGGTCACACGTCTATATATGTTCCAGTGTTGGTCACAAGTCTATAGATGTTCCAGTGTTGGTCACACGTCTATAGATGTTCCAGTGTTGGTCACAAGTCTATAGATGTTCCGTTGTTGGTCACAAGTCTATAGATGTTCCAGTGTTGGTCACAAGTCTATAGATGTTTCGTTGTTGGTCACAAGTCTATAGATGTTCCGTTGTTGGTCACAAGTCTATAGATGTTCCGGTGTTGGTCACAAGTCTATAGATGTTCCGGTGTTGGTCACAAGTCTGTAGATGTTCCAGTGTTTGTCACAAGTCTATAGATATTCCAGTGTTGGTCACACGTCTGTAGATGTTCCGGTATTGGTCACACGTCTATAGATGTTCCGGTGTTGGTCACAAGTCTGTAGATGTTCCGTTGTTGGTCACAAGTCTATAGATGTTCCGTTGTTTATCACAAGTCTATAGATGTTCCAGTGTTTATCACAAGTCTATAGATGTTCTAGTGTTGGTCACAAGTCTATAGATGTTCTAGTGTTGGTCACAAATCTGTAGATGTTCCGGTATTGGTCTCAAGTCTGTAGATGTTCCGGTGTTGGTCACAAGTCTATAGATGTTCCAGTGTTGGTCACAAGTCTATAGATGTTCTAGTGTTGGTCACAAGTCTGTAGATGTTCCGGTATTGGTCTCAAGTCTGTAGATGTTCCGGTGTTGGTCACAAGTCTGTAGATGTTCCGGATTTGGTCACAAGTCTATAGATGTTCCAGTGTTGGTCACAAGTCTGTAGATGTTCCGGTGTTGGTCACAAGTCTGTAGATGTTCCGGTGTTGGTCACAAGTCTATAGATGTTCCAGTGTTGGTCACAAGTCTATAGATATTCCAGTGTTGGTCACAAGTCTATAGATGTTCCGTTGTTTGTCACACGTCTGTAGATGTTCCAGTGTTGGTCACACGTCTGTAGATGTTCCAGTGTTGGTCACACGTCTGTAGATGTTCCAGTGTTTGTCACAAGTCTGTAGATATTCCAGTGTTGGTCACACGTCTGTAGATGTTCCAGTGTTTGTCACAAGTCTGTAGATGTTCCAGTGTTGGTCACGACATTAATATAACATTATCATGTGGTATAGCAATGAAATGGAATATCATGAAGTGGTCAAGTTGTATAATACCTCCTCCTCCGACGACGACGACTCCGACTCCGACTCCTCCGACTCCTCCGACGAAAGTATAAGCTGGATCTTCAACAAACTTGAAGAGATTACTACTGATGGCCTATAGGATGTGCAAACAACTATTCCATCCAAGATGGCTGCCATAACCTCTGATCGGGTAACATTTTGAGCCATAACTTTTGTTCCATTTTGGGCATCTGAAAATAAAAATTGATGAAATGGAAAAGTAAAAAACACAATATAAGATGAAATAATAATAATAAAAAAACACAAAATGGCGACCCAGTGGAGGCTTCCGACTTGTTGAAATTTAAGTTGGTGAAATCTGTTTGTGATCCGACAATTTACAGGCTTCTGAAAATTCAGAGGGTAAATATGTGATTTTAATTTAAATCCACATATGTTGATTACCTGAGGAGCACGTGCTTTGACACACTCCATTGGTATTGATATTAAGCAATCAAAATACTGAACTACTGAATTGTCCGATTTTTGAAGAAATTTGGTTTGTAGGTGTATAATGGCAACATATTTGAACAGCTTGGTTGCCAACTTGCCATGGTAGTGAAATGGAACTAGCTGCTTATTGGTCAAAGTTTAGAGGACATGTGATATTGCTGAAAAGTGGTACATTTGACTTTAATCCATTTCTGGATTTAAAAAAGGCCGCCATTTGCTAGCTTATGATTAGTGGAAATCTAAATGTTCGATTTTGATGAAAAGTGTTTAAAGGTATTTTGACTGAGGAATCTATCTTGATAACACTTATCTACATATGTACCTACAATGTATGTCTCTCCTAAATTCTACTTGTAAGTTTTTTCCCTGAAACATCACTTTAATAACTGATGCAGCCCCATTTCATCAATCCTGCAATAAACTTGGACCAACATATGCGTTCCTTTCATCTCTGACACATAAACTCATCATCCTAGCGTAAATAACTTTGAAACATGTCCGTGAGATGTCCATTCAATAATGCTTTTATGACAGTTTTATACAAATAATAAAGTATATTTGTATTCTTGCTTTTGTTGACTTATTTTATGCGTCTCCGTTTTTCTGAACACCACAGGAACTAAATCTGATAAAAGAACCTAATCTGACCAAAGGGACCTAATCTGATCAAATGAACCAAATATGATCATAGGGACCCAATTTAATCATACGGACCAAATCTGATCATAGGAACCCAATCTGACCAAAGGGACCTAATCTAATCAAAGGGACCAAATCTAATCATAGGAACCCAATCTGACCAAAGGGACCAAATCTGACCAAAGGGACCTAATCTAATCAAAGGGACCAAATCTAATCATACGGACCAAATCTGATCATAGGAACTTAGGAGTCTTTCGTACCGGCCAATCCAGATTTCGGCCTTTTTTTCTGTTTCGATTTTTGTTTCGGCCGCCTTCTATCGTTAAATCTTTAGACCCTCAATATCATCTATATGGTGCAGTCAATTCATTTTAGTTCTACTGTGTTTAACTTTCTATTTGTTTTGAGATGTGTCAATATCCTTTGTGTCTTTTGTACTATCCTAAAAGATTGTCATATAACCAAATACAATCACGATCCAGTGATGTCCAATGAACTTGGGACATTAATTGGTCGCTTATGCTCTTCATTAAGAGAATAAGAGTTTCCTCATCCACAACTAGGTTGGGTATTTCTTTTATTTCGTTTCGTTGTAGTTCCGGTGTGGGTTGATACACTTGATCCAACCCGGGTAGGGGTATTGTTAATGGAGTTAAAATTTGATCCAACCCGGGTAGGGATATTGTTAACAGAGTTAGAATTTGATCCAACCCGGGTAGGGATATTGGTAACGGAGTAAGAATTTGATCCCACCCGGGTAGGGGTATTGTTAACGGAGTTAGAATTTGATCCAACCCGGGTAGGGCTATTGTTAACAGAGTTAGAATTTGATCCAACCCGGGTAGGGCTATTGGTAACGGAGTTAGAATTTGATCCAACCCTGGTAGGGGTATTGTTAACGGAGTTAGAATTTGATCCAACCCGGGTAGGGCTATTGTTAACAGAGTTAGAATTTGATCCAACCCGGGTAGGGGTGTTGTTAACGGAGTTAGAATTTGATCCAACCCGGGTAGGGGTATTGTTAACGGAGTTAGAATTTGAACCAACCCTGGTAGGGGTATTGTTAACGGAGTTAGAATTTGATCCAACCCTGGTAGGGGTATTGGTAACGGAGTTAGAATTTGATCCAACCCGGGTAGGGGTATTGTTAACGGAGTTAGAATTTTATCCAACGCGGGTAGGGGTATTGTTAACGGAGTTAGAATTTGATCCAACGCGGGTAGGGGTATTGTTAACAGAGTTAGAATTTGATCCAACCCGGGTAGGGGTGTTGTTAACGGAGTTAGAATTTGATCCAACCCGGGTAGGGGTATTGTTAACGGAGTTAGAATTTGAACCAACCCGGGTAGGGGTATTGTTAACGGAGTTAGAATTTGAGGGCGGATGTACATTACGTAAGTATTGGTCTGTGTATGGATATAGGAAGATGTGATACTTAACCAATTAACAGTTTAATAGGACAGAAAACATAAGAAAACTTAAACAAAAAAACAAAAAAACAAAACAAGTCTTGCACATCACTCCATTTACAAACTGATTGATTTCCTTTGGACTTATATGTTTATGTAGCTTTCATCGCCTGCGTAGCAACTATCGCATTTTCGCCAATTTGTGAAATACAAAGCAAATAAAATGCTACATTGCAAATAGTCTGATTTTAAAATCTTGGTTGAGTTTCTGATTGAAATGTCTGCATTGTATAATGTAATCGCTATGTTTATTCAACAACTAGTCATGGGTAAGAAACCTCGTAATCCTAGTAAATATTTCGGATGATCTGAAGTACTATCGGGGCAAAATTTCGGTACGATGGTCATGTATAGTTTTGGGCGTTACCTCCCTTTGAGCACAAAAAATGTGTATTACCTGATATAAGGATATAAAGTTTACCTGATGTCAAGATTCCATGATATAAAGTTTCTCTGATAAAAAATTTCCCCAATATAAAATTTCCCTGGTGTAAAGTTTCCTTGGTGTAAAGTTTCCTTGATGTAAAGTTTCCCTGATATAAAGTTTCCCTGATATAAAGTTTCCCTGATATAAAATTTCCCCGATGTAAAGTTTCCTTGATGTAAAGTTTCCCTGATATAAAGTTTCCTTGATGTAAAGTTTCCTTGATGTAAAGTTTCCTTCATGTAGAGTTTCCTTCATGTAAAGTTTCCTTCATGTAAAGTTTCCTTGATATAAAGTTTCCTTGATGTAAAGTTTCTCTGATTGTAAAACTATTATTAGATGTTATGAGTACCTCTAAATTCACCAATTCCATGTTCCAAACAGCTTCAGTTTCTAGAGGTATCAGTGCGTCCCGTATCACAATCACGTGTGACATATTGGGGGTCTATAGAGGTATCAGTGCGTCCCGTATCACAATCACGTGTGACATATTGGGGGTCTATAGAGGTATCAGTGCGTCCCGTATCACAATCACGTGTGACATATTTGGGGTCTATAGAGGTATCAGTGCGTCCCGTATCACAATCACGTGTGACATATTGGGGTTCTATAGAGGTATCAGTGCGTCCCGTATCACAATCACGTGTGACATATTGGGGTCTATAGAGGTATCAGTGCGTCCCGTATCACAATCACGTGTGACATATTGGGGGTCTATAGAGGTATCAGTGCGTCCCGTATCACAATCACGTGTGACATATTGGGGGTCTATAGAGGTATCAGTGCGTCCCGTATCACAATCACGTGTGACATATTGGGGGTCTATAGAGGTAACAGTGCGTCCCGTATCACAATCACGTGTGACATATTGGGGTCTATAGAGGTATCAGTGCGTCCCGTATCACAATCACGTGTAACATATTGGGGGTCTACAGAGGTATCAGCGCGTCCCGTATCACAATCACGTGTGACATATTGGGGTCTATAGAGGTATCAGTGCGTCCCGTATCACAATCACGTGTAACATATTTGGGGTCTATAGAGGTATCAGTGCGTCCCGTATCACAATCACGTGTGACATATTGGGGGTCTATAGAGGTATCAGTGCGTCCCGTATCACAATCACGTGTGACTTATTTGGGGTCTACGTTTAGAGCAACCTTCCTATAATCAAGCCATCACCATCTCGTGTGTAGATACCAATACTGTTTACGTATGTACCTATAATCGAGCCATCACCATCTCGTGTGTAGATACCAATACTGTTTACTTATGTACCTATAATCGAGCCATCACCATCTCGTGTGTAGATACCAATACTGTTTACTTATGTACCTATAATCGAGCCATCACCATCTCGTGTGTAGATACCAATACTGTTTACGTATGTACCTATAATCGAGCCATCACCATCTCGTGTGTAGATACCAATACTGTTTACTTATGTACCTATAATCGAGCCATCACCATCTCGTGTGTAGATACCAATACTGTTTACTTATGTACCTATAATCGAGCCATCACCATCTCGTGTGTAGATACCAATACTGTTTACGTATGTACCTATAATCGAGCCATCACCATCTCGTGTGTAGATACCAATACTGTTTACTTATGTACCTATAATCGAGCCATCACCATCTCGTGTGTAGATACCAATACTGTTTACTTATGTACCTATAATCGAGCCATCACCATCTCGTGTGTAGATACCAATACTGTTTACGTATGTACCTATAATCGAGCCATCACCATCTCGTGTGTAGATACCAAAACTGTTTACTTATGTACCTATAATCGAGCCATCACCATCTCGTGTGTAGATACCAATACTGTTTACTTATGTACCTATAATCGAGCCATCACCATCTCGTGTGTAGATACCAATACTGTTTACTTATGTTCCTATAATCGAGCCATCACCATCTCGTGTGTAGATACCAATACTGTTTACTTATGTACTAAGTAAGAAGTATATTTTGAGTACCACTAATATAAGTCATTAGTTATTGGTTAACGTGTACCAGACGGATTATCTTATAATGGCTGTGTCATCATATTCTGCAGGGCTTTTACCATGAGCTACTGCTGGCAAAGTTAAACAAACTGTCCGGAACATGATGCTTTGTACAATTACATGCGGTACTAATGGAGGTTGTAGACAGAATAAAAGTTAAAACATTGTTAAAGCTTGTGTGCATCTTCTAAAAAACCAAACCGAAAGTAAACGTCAAAAGAATTCGTTCCGATATGGAAAATAACATTTTGCTATGGCCGTTGGGTTACGGAAGATTTTCTCTGCTGGCTCACTGAACCCTTCATTGCAAATAAACATAGTCACAAAAATTCGCATGACTCCAGTAAGCCCTAGAGACTGACAATACGTGAATTATTTTTTTGGACATTACAACAATAGACATTTTCCTTCCCAGGACGGTGGACTTCACATCAGCCCTAGGTTATGGGGCAATATTTGTGCATGCACGGTTTTATGATCGTTGGAACGCGCTGGCTTCGCTATATTTTACACACGGCAACAAAGTTTGTACCTGTATACAGATAACGGAGGGCTTCCATTTTCGTTATGAAATTGTCCAAGGCTATCGATGTTTACGTATGGTATGGAGTAAGTACCATTAGGTTTACAATATAACATTTTATGTCTATTTGCTTTGTCTTATTTCCATAGAGAGCATTCAGAATGTTTGTACCTTCACCAGACCACCATTTCCGATTTCAGGGTAGCCAAGAATGTTCCTTTTAAACTTAAAACAGGCATCATTTGATTTCTAAACTATCCTTCTGTGTGTCTCACACATTCAGTGTTTTGATGTCTCCTCTGTTCCTGTTGTCGCCTTAATATTTTGGCGTCTCCTCTGTTCCTGTTGTCGTCTTTACGTTTTGACGTCTCCTCTGTTCCTGTTGTCGTCTTTACGTTTTGACGTCTCCTCTGTTCCTGTTGTCGTCTTTATGTTTTGATGTCTCCTCTGTTCCTGTTGTCGTCTTTACGTTTTGACGTCTCCTCTGTTCCTGTTGTCGTCTTTACGTTTTGGCGTCTCCTCTGTTCCTGTTGTCGTCTTTATGTTTTGATGTCTCCTCTGTTCCTGTTGTCGTCTTTACGTTTTGACGTCTCCTCTGTTCCTGTTGTCGTCTTTATGTTTTGACGTCTCCTCTGTCTCTGTTGTCGTCTTTACGTTTTGACGTCTCCTCTGTTCCTGTTGTCGTCTTTACGTTTTGACGTCTCCTCTGTTCCTGTTGTCGTCTTTATGTTTTGATGTCTCCTCTGTTCCTGTTGTCGTCTTAACGTTTTGACGTCTCCTCTGTTCCTATTGTCTTTACGTTTTGACGTCTCCTCTGTTCCTATTGTCTTTATGTTTTGACGTCTCCTCTGTCCCTGTTGTCGTCTTTATGTTTTGACGTCTCCTCTGTTCCTGTTGTCGTCTTTATGTTTTGACGTCTCCTCTGTTCCTGTTGTCGTCTTTATGTTTTGACGTCTCCTCTGTTCTTGTTGTCGCCTTTATGTTTTGATGTCTCCTCTGTTCCTGTTGTCGCCTTTATGTTTTGATGTCTTCTCTGTTCCTGTTGTCGTCTTTACGTTTTGACGTCTCCTCTGTTACTGTTGTCGTCTTTATATTTTGACGTCTCCTCTGTTCCTGTTGTCGTCTTTATGTTTTGACGTCTCCTCTGTTCCTGTTGTCGTCTTTACGTTTGAACGTCTCCTCTGTTACTGTTGTCGTCTTTATGTTTTGACGTCTCCTCTGTTTCTGTTGTCGCCTTTATGTTTTGACGTCTCCTCTGTTCCTGTTGTCGTCTTTATGTTTTGACGTCTCCTCTGTTCCTGTTGTCGTCTTTACGTTTTGACGTCTCCTCTGTTCCTGTTGTCGTCTTTACGTTTTGACGTCTCCTCTGTTTCTGTTGTCGTCTTTATGTTTTGATGTCTCCTCTGTTCCTGTTGCTGTCTTTACGTTTTGACGTCTCCTCTGTTCCTGTTGTCTTTACGTTTTGACGTCTCCTCTGTTCCTATTGTCTTTATGTTTTGACGTCTCCTCTGTTCCTATTGTCTTTACGTTTTGACGTCTCCTCTGTTCCTATTGTCTTTATGTTTTGACGTCTCCTCTGTCCCTGTTGTCGTCTTTATGTTTTGACGTCTCCTCTGTTCCTATTGTCTTTACGTTTTGACGTCTCCTCTGTTCCTGTTGTCGCCTTTATGTTTTGATGTCTTCTCTGTTCCTGTTGTCGTCTTTACGTTTTGACGTCTCCTCTGTTACTGTTGTCGTCTTTATATTTTGACGTCTCCTCTGTTCCTGTTGTCGTCTTTATGTTTTGACGTCTCCTCTGTTCCTGTTGTCGTCTTTACGTTTGAACGTCTCCTCTGTTACTGTTGTCGTCTTTATGTTTTCACGTCTCCTCTGTTCCTGTTGTCGTCTTTATGTTTTGACGTCTCCTCTGTTCCTGTTGTCGTCTTTACGTTTTGACGTCTCCTCTGTTCCTGTTGTCGTCTTTACGTTTTGACGTCTCCTCTGTTTCTGTTGTCGTCTTTATGTTTTGACGTCTCCTCTGTTCCTGTTGCTGTCTTAACGTTTTGACGTCTCCGCTGTTCCTATTGTCTTTACGTTTTGACGTCTCCTCTGTTCCTATTGTCTTTATGTTTTGACGTCTTCTCTGTTCCTATTGTCTTTACGTTTTGACGTCTCCTCTGTTCCTATTGTCTTTATGTTTTGACGTCTCCTCTGTCCCTGTTGTCGTCTTTATGTTTTGACGTCTCCTCTGTTCCTATTGTCTTTACGTTTTGACGTCTCCTCTGTTCCTTTTGTCGTCTTTATGTTTTGACGTCTCCTTTGTTCCTGTTGTCGTCTTTATGTTTTGACGTCTCCTCTGTCCCTGTTGTCGTCTTTATGTTTTGACGTCTCCTTTGTTCCTGTTGTCGTCTTTATGTTTTGACGTCTCCTCTGTTCCTGTTGTCGCCTTTACGTTTTGACGTCTCCTCTGTTCCTGTTGTCGTCTTTACGTTTTGACGTCTCCTCTGTTCCTGTTGTCGTCTTTATGTTATGACGTCTCCTCTGTTCCTGTTGTCGCCTTTATGTTTTGACGTCTCCTCTGTTCCTGTTGTCGTCTTTACGTTTTGACGTCTCCTCTGTTCCTGTTGTCGTCTTTAAGTTTTGGCGTCTCCTCTGTTCCTGTTGTCGTCTTTACGTTTTGACGTCTCCTCTGTTCCTGTTGTCGTCTTTACGTTTTGACGTCTCCTCTGTTCCTGTTGTCGTCTTTATGTTTTGATGTCTCCTCTGTTCCTGTTGTCGTCTTTACGTTTTGACGTCTCCTCTGTTCCTGTTGTCGTCTTTACGTTTTGACGTCTCCTCTGTTCCTGTTGTCGTCTTTACGTTTTGACGTCTCCTCTGTTCCTGTTGTCGTCTTTATGTTTTGACGTCTCCTCTGTTCCTGTTGTCGTCTTTATGTTTTGACGTCTCCTCTGTTCTTGTTTTCGTCTTTATGTTATGACGTCTCCTCTGTTCCTGTTGTCGTCTTTATGTTTTGACGTCTCCTCTGTTTCTGTTGTCGCCTTAATATTTTGGCGTCTCCTCTGTTCCTGTTGTCGTCTTTATGTTTTGACGTCTCCTCTGTTCCTGTGTCGTCTTTATGTTTTGATGTCTCCTCTGTTCCTGTTGTCGTCTTTATGTTTTGACGTCTCCTCTGTTCCTGTTGTCGTCTTTATGTTTTGACGTCTCCTCTGTTCCTGTTGTCGTCATTATGTTTTGACTTCTCCTCTGTTCCTGTTGTCGTCATTATGTTTTGACGTCTCCTCTGTTCCTGTTGTCGTCTTTATGTTATGACGTCTCCTCTGTTCCTGTTGTCGTCTTTATGTTTTGACGTCTCCTCTGTTTCTGTTGTCGCCTTAATATTTTGGCGTCTCCTCTGTTCCTGTTGTCGTCTTTATGTTTTGACGTCTTCTCTGTTCCTGTTGTCGTCTTTACGTTTTGACGTCTCCTCTGTTTCTGTTGTCGTCATTACGTTTTGACGTCTCCTCTGTTCCTGTTGTCGTCTTTACGTTTTGACGTCTCCTCTGTTTCTGTGTCGTCTTTATGTTTTGACGTCTCCTCTGTTCCTGTTGTCGTCTTTATGTTTTGACGTCTCCTCTGTTCCTGTTGTCGTCTTTACGTTTTGACGTCTCCTCTGTTTCTGTGTCGTCTTTATGTTTTGACGTCTCCTCTGTTCCTGTTGTCGTCATTATGTTTTGACGTCTCCTCTGTCTCTGTTGTCGTCTTTACGTTTTGACGTCTCCTCTGTTCCTGTTGTCGTCTTTATGTTTTGACGTCTCCTCTGTTCCTGTTGTCGTCATTATGTTTTGACTTCTCCTCTGTTCCTGTTGTCGTCATTATGTTTTGACGTCTCCTCTGTTCCTGTTGTCGTCTTTACGTTTTGACGTCTCCTCTGTTCCCGTTGTCATCTTTACGTTTTGACGTCTCCTCTGTTCCTGTTGTCGTCTTTACGTTTTGACGTCTCCTCTGTTTCTGTTGTCGTCATTATGTTTTGACGTCTCCACTGTTCCTGTTGTCGTCTTTACGTTTTGACGTCTCCTCTGTTCCTGTTGTCGTCTTTATGTTTTGGCGTCTCCTCTGTTCCTGTTGTCGTCTTTACGTTTTGACGTCTCCTCTGTTTCTGTTGTCGTCATTATGTTTTGACTTCTCCTCTGTTTCTGTTGTCGTCATTATGTTTTGACGTCTCCTCTGTTCATGTTGTCGTCTTTATGTTTTAACGTCTCCTCTGTTCCTGTTGTCGTCATTATGTTTTGACGTCTCCTCTGTTCCTGTTGTCGTCTTTACGTTTTGACGTCTCCTCTGTTTCTGTTGTCGTCATTACGTTTTGACGTCTCCTCTGTTACTGTTGTCGTCTTTATATTTTGACTTCTCCTCTGTTCCTGTTGTCGTCATTATGTTTTGACGTCTCCTCTGTTCCTGTTGTCGTCTTTATGTTTTGACGTCTCCTCTGTTCCTGTTGTCGTCTTTATGTTTTGACGTCTCCTCTGTTCCTGTTGTCGTCTTTATGTTTTGACGTCTCCTCTGTTCCTGTTGTCGTCTTTATGTTTTGACGTCTCCTCTGTTTCTGTTGTCGTCTTTACGTTTTGACGTCTCCTCTGTTTCTGTTGTCGTCTTTACGTTTTGACGTCTCCTCTGTTCCTGTTGTCGTCTTTATGTTTTGACGTCTCCTCTGTTCCTGTTGTCGTCTTTATGTTTTGACATCTCCTCTGTTTCTGTGTCGTCTTTATGTTTTGGCGTCTCCTCTGTTCCTGTTGTCGTCATTATGTTTTGACGTCTCCTCTGTTCCTGTTGTCGTCTTTATGTTTTGACGTCTCCTCTGTTCCTGTTGTCGTCATTATGTTTTGACGTCTCCACTGTTCCTGTTGTCGTCTTTATGTTTTGACGTCTCCTCTGTTCCTGTTGTCGCCTTTATGTTTTGGCGTCTCTTCTGTTCCAGTAATTTTTTCGATATATGCACTACTGTTTTATTGTTGTCGTTTTGGGTTTCCTCATTGTTTTGGTATTGTCTTTTGGTTTTCATGTCAAGTTTGTGGCTCTCCTTCATTATTTAGTAATGCTTTATTGCTTTAGTTGGGGTATATTTTTGTAATTTGACAGTCATTCTCTGTAATGATATGACGAAGGGAAAATAAACTATATGCAACAAACGACTGTTAAGTTTTTACAGTTGAATTCGATTATAATATACGTTATACTTTATCCAAGCGAAATGTATCTGGAAACACATACCATGTCGCTTTAAACTTGAAAACATCCTCACTCATCCATCCTTTGTGTTCAATTTATCAATCTGACATGTAATTCGTTGCATTGCCTAATTATACAAATAAAGTGTCATTGTTTAATACATATAATGCAGTCAATGTGACAAGACAGACGTAAATCATTCAATTAAGGAATTAGGAGACGTTTGGGGACTTTCGTTTCCAGGAACAGTCACTTTCCTATAATTTTCTCAATCAAATGTTCAAACTGTCCACAAATACTACATTATGGATCAATCATCATCCTCTTCAATAACCAACTCGCTATAATTTAGTTACTCCCGTTCCATAACCACCCCAGTATAGTTTAGTTACGTCCGTACCATAACCACCCCGGTATAGTTTAGTTACTCCCGTTCCATAACCACCCCGGTATAGTTTAGTTACTTCCGTTCCATAACCAACTCGCTATAGTTTAGTTACTCCCGTTCGATAACCACCTCGCTATAGTTTAGTTACTCCCGTTCCATAACCACCCCGGTATAGTTTAGTTACTCCCGTTCCATAACCACCCCGCTATAGTTTAGTTACTCCCGTTCCATAACCAACCCGGTATAGTTTAGTTACTCCCGTTCCATAACCACCCCGGTATAGTTTAGTTACTTCCCGTTCCTTAACCACCCCGGTATAGTTTAGTTACTCCCGTTCCATAACCACCCCGGTATAGTTTAGTTACTCCCTGTTCCATAACCACCCCGGTATAGTTTAGTTACTCCCGTTCCATAACCACCCCGGTATAGTGTAGTTACTTCTGTTCCATAACCACCCCGGTATAGTTTAGTTACTCCCGTTCCATAACCACCCCGGTATAGTTTAGTTACTCCCGTTCCATAACCACCCCGGTATAGTTTAGTTACTCCCGTTCCATAACCACCCCGGTATAGTTTAGTTACTCCCGTTCCATAACCACCCCGGTATAGTTTAGTTACTCCCGTTCCATAACCACCCGCTATAGTTTAGTTACTCCCGTTCCATAACCACCCCGGTATAGTTTAGTTACTTCCGTTTCATAACCAACCCGCTATAATTTAGTTACTCACATTCCATAACCACCCCGCTATAGTTTAGTTACTTCTGTTCCATAACCACCCCGGTATAGTTTAGTTGCTCATGTTCCATAACCACCCCGGTATAGTTTAGTTACCCCCGTTCCATAACCACCCCGGTATAGTTTAGTTACTTCCGTTTCATAACCAACCCGCTATAATTTAGTTACTCCCGTTCCATAACCACCCCGGTATAATTTAGTTAATCCCGTTCCATAACCACCCCGGTATAGTTTAGTTAATTCTGTTCCATAACCACCCCGCTATAGTTTAGTTACTTCTGTTCCATAACCACCCCGGTATAGTTTAGTTGCTCACGTTCCATAACCACCCCGTTATAGTTTAGTTACTCCCGTTCCATAACTAACCCGCTATAGTTTAGTTACTTCCGTTTCATAACCAACCCTCTATAATTTAGTTACTCCCGTTCCAATACCACCCGGTATAGTGTAGTTACTCCCGTTCCAATACCACCCCGGTATAGTGTAGTTACTCCCGTTCCAATACCACCCCGGTATAGTGTAGTTACTTCCTGTTCCAATACCACCCCGGTATAGTGTAGTTACTCCCGTTCCAATACCACCCCGGTATAGTGTAGTTACTCCCGTTCCATAACCACCCCGGTATAGTGTAGTTACTCCCGTTCCATAACCACCCCGGTATAGTGTAGTTACTCCCGTTCCAATACCACCCCGGTATAGTGTAGTTACTCCCGTTCCAATAACCACCCCGGTATAGTGTAGTTACTCCCGTTCCAATACCACCCCGGTATAGTGTAGTTACTCCCGTTCCAATACCACCCCGGTATAGTGTAGTTACTTCTGTTCCATAACCACCCCGGTATAGTGTAGTTACTCCCGTTCCAATACCACCCCGGTATAGTGTAGTTACTCCCGTTCCAATACCACCCCGGTATAGTTTAGTTACTCCCGTTCCATAACCACCCCGCTATAGTTTAGTTACTCCCGTTCCATAACTAACCCGGTATTGTTTAGTTACTCCTCTTCCATAACCACCCCGGTATAGTTTAATTACTTCCGTTCCATTACCGACCCGGTATAGTTTAGTTACTTCCGTTCCATAACCACCCCGGTATAGTTTAGTTACTTCTGTTCCATAACCACCCCGGTATAGTTTAGTTACTTCCGTTCCATAACCACCCCGGTATAGTTAAGTTACTTCTGTTCCATAACCACCCCGGTATAGTTTAGTTACTCATGTTCCATAACCACCCCGGTATAGTTTTGTTACTTCTGTTCCATAACCACCCCGGTATAGTTTAGTTGCTCACGTTCCATAACCACCCCGGTATAGTTGTGTTACTCCCGTACCATAACCACACCGGTATAGTTTAGTTACTCCCGTTCTATAACCACCTCGCTATAGTTTAGTTACTCCCGTTCCATAACCACCCCGGTATAGTTTAGTTACTTCCGTTTCATAACCAACCCGCTATAATTTAGTTACTCACATTCCATAACCACCCCGCTATAGTTTAGTTACTTCTGTTCCATAACCACCCCGGTATAGTTTAGTTGCTCATGTTCCATAACCACCCCGGTATAGTTTAGTTACCCCCGTTCCATAACCACCCCGGTATAGTTTATTTACTTCCGTTCCATAACCAACTCGCTATAGTTTAGTTACTCCCGTTCTATAACCACCTCGCTATAGTTTAGTTGCTCCCGTTCCATAACTAACCCGGTATAGTTTAGTTACTCCCGTTCCATAACCACCCCGCTATAGTTTAGTTACTCCCGTTCCATAACTAACCCGGTATTGTTTAGTTACTCCTCTTCCATAACCACCCCGGTATAGTTTAATTACTTCTGTTCCATAACCACCCCGGTATAGTTTAGTTGCTCATGTTCCATAACCACCCCGGTATAGTTTAGTTACTCCCGTTCCATAACCACCCCGGTATAGTTTAGTTACTCCCGTTCCATAACCACCCCGGTATAGTTTAGTTACTTCCGTTTCATAACCAACCCGCTATAGTTTAGTTACTCCCGTTCCATAACCACTACGCTATAGTTTAGTTACTCCCGTTCCATAACCACCCCGGTATAGTTTAGTTACTTCTGTTCCATAACCAACCCGCTATTTTTAGTTACTCCCTATTTTGCCTCCGTCTAAGGCTTGTATTAATATGGAACATTTATGTTACTATCGTCTATGAATTGTTCTCATATCAATCTTAATAACATTCTCCATAGAAATCTTTAAACTAATATGTTTGTATATTTCTGGTTATCCTTTAGGTATCTTCAGACTGATCATTACTCTTCAAGCAGGAAACCTGTTGTGTGTGTCTTGCATGCAGGTAATGTACTGGCATTTCAGTGCATAAAATCTATGTTGTAAATGTTTTGGATTTTAAGCCATCAAAACTTTATAAGATATTGTCACAATGAATTTTAGACTGTTTCGAAATTGTATCAAATTGTCTCACTCTCTGACATATTCAGTTTCTATTGCTTAAAGTTCGCTTTTCTATCGAAAAACGGGGAAATAATTACTAAAGTACATGGACTTTCGTAGGTTTATACTTTGGATAATAAAAGATCACCAGTTATTACATGTCCAACAAGGTCAAGGTTAGAATAAGCTGAATGACGTGTTACTCTTAAACCATCAAACTTACATCCATCACTTGTTATCGAAGCGATTACAATCCATTCAGAAAGCGTACCTGTATGAATTAAGACAGATATTTGTACTTTAGAATTGGAAGCATGGTTGTACTTGTGTGTTCAGTAACTGATATTAATTACATCTACTCCCATGTTGATAAGAACAACATAGAATACCGACATAATAACGAAACCGTAATTCTAGCTCAAAATCGATAAAAACGAGGGCAAAATAAGATCAGGCAGTACAAAAAGACAGGAATGGGAATTGGGGAGAAATAGAAAAGTAACATTAACTTTAGTCTTTGAAAAATCATAGTTCATCTTTAATTTGATAGTGTATAGACAAGAAGACAAGCCGGGAGATCCAGAGACCAACCACTTCAGTGTGCTTTGGAAAATAAAAGTTCTTCTCTGCACCACGTGGATTGCCAAGAATGATGTTTGCAGCCCAAGCCAGGAAAATAGACAGACTAAAAATGGTCATATAATTACATCAACATCACAACAGTTTCGTGTCTCTTTAGTAAGAATCCTTGATTACGTATTGTATTGGTTACGGCAACGAATTAGGGAAACATGATAACAAAATAGGGGTAAACAGGAGGGGTCACTAGTATGTGTACAACATGGGAAGGTAAGGTCAACAGGAGAGGTCACTAGTATGTGTACAACATGGGAAGGTAAGGTAAACAGGAAGGGTCACTAGTATGTGTACAACATGGGAAGGTAAGGTAAACAGGAGGTAAGGCAAACAGGAGGGGTCACTAGTATGTGTACAACATGGGAAGGTAAGGTAAACAGGAGGGGTCACTAGTATGTGTACAACATGGGAAGGTAAGGTAAACAGGAAGGGTCACTAGTATGTGTACAACATGGGAAGGTAAGGTAAACAGGAGGTAAGGTAAACAGGAGGGGTCACTAGTATGTGTACAACATGGGAAGGTAAGGTAAACAGGAGGGGTCACTAGTATGTGTACAACATGGGAAGGTAAGGTACACAGGAGTTAGGTAAACAGGAGGGGTCACTAGTATGTGTACAACATGGGAAGGTAAGGTACACAGGAGGTAAGGTAAACAGGAGGGGTCACTACTGTAGTATGTGTACAACATGGGAAGGTAAGGTAAACAGGAGGTAAGGTAAACAGGAGGGGTCACTAGTATGTGTACAACATGGGAAGGTAAGGTAAACAGGAGGTAAGGTAAACAGGAGGGATCACTAGTATGTGTACAACATGGGAAGGTAAGGTAAACAGGAGAGGTCACTAGTTTGTGTACAATACGGGAAGGTAAGGTAAACAGGAGGGGTCACTAGTATGTGTACAACATGGGAAGGTAAGGTAAACAGGAGGGGTCACTAGTATGTGTACAACATGGGAAGGTAAGGTAAACAGGAGGTAAGGTAAACAGGAGGGGTCACTAGTATGTGTACAACATGGGAAGGTAAGGTAAACAGGAGGTAAGGTAAACAGGAGGGGTCACTAGTATGTGTACAACATGGGAAGGTAAGGTAAACAGGAGAGGTCACTAGTTTGTGTACAACATGGGAAGGTAAGGTAAACAGGAGGGGTCACTAGTATGTGTACAACATGGGAAGGTAAGGTAAACAGGAGAGGTCACTAGTTTGTGTACAACATGGGAAGGTAAGGTAAACAGGAGGGGTCACTAGTATGTGTACAACATGGGAAGGTAAGGTAAACAGGAGAGGTCACTAGTATGTGTACAACACGGGAAGGTAAGGTAAACAGGAGCGGTCACTAGTATGTGTACAACATGGGAAGGTAAGGTAAACAGGAGGGGTCACTAGTATGTGTACAACATGGGAAGGTAAGGTAAACAGGAGGGGTCACTAGTATGTGTACAACACGGGAAGGTAAGGTAAACAGGAGAGGTCACTAGTATGTGTACAACATGGGAAGGTAAGGTAAACAGGAGGGGTCACTAGTATGTGTACAACATGGGAAGGTAAGGTAAACAGGAGGGGTCACTAGTATGTGTACAACACCGGAAGGTAAGGTAAACAGGAGGGGTCACTAGTATGTGTACAACACGGGAAGGTAAGGTAAACAGGAGGGGTCACTAGTATGTGTACAACACGGGAAGGTAAGGTAAACAGGAGAGGTCACTAGTATGTGTACAACACGGGAAGGTAAGGTAAACAGGAGGGGTCACTAGTAGGTGTACAACATGGGAAGGTAAGGTAAACAGGAGGGGTCACTAGTATGTGTACAACACCGGAAGGTAAGGTAAACAGAAGGGGTCACTAGTTTGTGTACAACATGGGAAGGTAAGGTAAACAGGAGGGGTCACTAGTATGTGTACAACATGGGAAGGTAAGGTAAACAGGAGGGGTCACTAGTATGTGTACAACATGGGAAGGTAAGGTCAACAGGAGAGGTCACTAGTATGTGTACAACATGGGAAGGTAAGGTAAACAGGAAGGGTCACTAGTATGTGTACAACATGGGAAGGTAAGGTACACAGGAGGTAAGGTAAACAGGAGGGGTCACTAGTTTGTGTACAACATGGGAAGGTAAGGTAAACAGGAGGTAAGGTAAACAGGAGGGGTCACTAGTATGTGTACAACATGGGAAGGTAAGGTAAACAGGAGGGGTCACTAGTATGTGTACAACATGGGAAGGTAAGGTACACAGGAGGTAAGGTAAACAGGAGGGGTCACTAGTATGTGTACAACATGGGAAGGTAAGGTACACAGGAGGTAAGGTAAACAGGAGGGGTCACTACTGTAGTATGTGTACAACATGGGAAGGTAAGGTAAACAGGAGGTAAGGTAAACAGGAGGGGTCACTAGTATGTGTACAACATGGGAAGGTAAGGTAAACAGGAGGTAAGGTAAACAGGAGGGATCACTAGTATGTGTACAACATGGGAAGGTAAGGTAAACAGGAGAGGTCACTAGTTTGTGTACAATACGGGAAGGTAAGGTAAACAGGAGGGGTCACTAGTATGTGTACAACATGGGAAGGTAAGGTAAACAGGAGGGGTCACTAGTATGTGTACAACATGGGAAGGTAAGGTAAACAGGAGGTAAGGTAAACAGGAGGGGTCACTAGTATGTGTACAACATGGGAAGGTAAGGTAAACAGGAGAGGTCACTAGTTTGTGTACAACATGGGAAGGTAAGGTAAACAGGAGGGGTCACTAGTATGTGTACAACATGGGAAGGTAAGGTAAACAGGAGGGGTCACTAGTATGTGTACAACATGGGAAGGTAAGGTAAACAGGAGGGGTCACTAGTATGTGTACAACACCGGAAGGTAAGGTAAACAGAAGGGGTCACTAGTTTGTGTACAACATGGGAAGGTAAGGTAAACAGGAGGGGTCACTAGTATGTGTACAACATGGGAAGGTAAGGTAAACAGGAGGGGTCACTAGTATGTGTGTACAACATGGGAAGGTAAGGTAAACAGGAGGGGTCACTAGTATGTGTGTACAACATGGGAAGGTAAGGTAAACAGGAGGGGTCACTAGTATGTGTGTACAACATTGGGAGGTAAGGTAAACAGGAGAGGTCACTAGTATGTGTACAACATGGGAAGGTAAGGTAAACAGGAGGGGTCACTAGTATGTGTACAACATGGGAAGGTAAGGTAAACAGGAGGGGTCACTAGTATGTGTACAACATGGGAAGGTAAGGTAAACAGGAGGTAAGGCAAACAGGAGGGGTCACTAGTATGTGTACAACATGGGAAGGTAAGGTAAACAGGAGGGGTCACTAGTTTGTGTACAACATGGGAAGGTAAGGTAAACAGGAGAGGTCACTAGTTTGTGTACAATACGGGAAGGTAAGGTAAACAGGAGGGGTCACTAGTATGTGTACAACACCGGAAGGTAAGGTAAACAGGAGGGGTCACTAGTATGTGTACAACATGGGAAGGTAAGGTAAACAGGAGGGGTCACTAGTATGTGTACAACACCGGAAGGTAAGGTAAACAGAAGGGGTCACTAGTATGTGTGTACAACATGGGAAGGTAAGGTAAACAGGAGGGGTCACTAGTATGTGTACAACATGGGAAGGTAAGGTAAACAGGAGGTAAGGCAAACAGGAGGGGTCACTAGTATGTGTACAACATGGGAAGGTAAGGTAAAAAGGAGGGGTCACTAGTATGTGTACAACATGGGAAGGTAAGGTAAACAGGAGGGGTCACTAGTATGTGTGTACAACGTGGGAAGGTAAGGTAAACAGGAGGGGTCACTAGTATGTGTGTACAACATTGGGAGGTAAGGTAAACAGGAGAGGTCACTAGTATGTGTACAACATGGGAAGGTAAGGTAAACAGGAGGGTTCACTAGTATGTGTACAACATGGGAAGGTAAGGTAAACAGGAGGTACGGTAAACAGGAGGGGTCACTAGTTTGTGTACAACATGGGAAGGTAAGGTAAACAGGAGGGGTCACTAGTATGTGTACAACATGGGAAGGTAAGGTAAACAGGAGAGGTCACTAGTATGTGTACAACATGGGAAGGTAAGGTAAACAGGAGAGGTCACTAGTATGTGTACAACATGGGAAGGTAAGGTAAACAGGAGGGGTCACTAGTATGTGTACAACATGGGAAGGTAAGGTAAACAGGAGGGGTCACTAGTATGTGTACAACATGGGAAGGTAAGGTAAACAGGAGAGGTCACTAGTATGTGTACAACATGGGAAGGTAAGGTAAACAGGAGGGGTCACTAGTATGTGTACAACATGGGAAGGTAAGGTAAACAGGAGAGGTCACTAGTATGTGTACAACACCGGAAGGTAAGGTAAACAGGAGGTAAGGTAAACAGGAGGGGTCACTAGTTTGTGTACAACATGGGAAGGTAAGGTAAACAGGAGAGGTCACTAGTATGTGTACAACATGGGAAGGTAAGGTAAACAGGAGGGGTCACTAGTATGTGTACAACATGGGAAGGTAAGGTAAACAGGAGGTAAGGTAAACAGGAGGGGTCACTAGTATGTGTACAACACGGGAAGGTAAGGTAAACAGGAGGGGTCACTAGTATGTGTACAACATGGGAAGGTAAGGTAAACAGGAGGGGTCTCTAGTATGTGTACAACATGGGAAGGTACAGGAGAGGTCACTAGTATGTGTACAACACGGGAAGGTAAGGTAAACAGGAGGTAAGGTAAACAGGAGGGGTCACTAGTATGTGTACAACATGGGAAGGTAAGGTAAACAGGAGGTAAGGTAAACAGGAGAGGTCACTAGTATGTGTACAACATGGGAAGGTAAGGTAAACAGGATGTAAAGTAAACAGGAGGGGTCACTAGTATGTGTACAACATGGGAAGGTAAGGTAAACAGGACGTAAGGTAAACAGGAGAGGTCACTAGTATGTGTACAACATGGGAAGGTAAGGTAAACAGGAGGGGTCACTAGTATGTGTGTAGAACATGGGAAGGTAAGGTAAACAGGAGCGGTCACTAGTATGTGTGTACAACATGGGAAGGTAAGGTAAACAGGAGGTAAGGTAAACAGGAGGGGTCACTAGTATGTGTACAACATGGGAAGGTAAGGTAAACAGGAGGGGTCACTAGTTTGTGTACAACATGGGAAGGTAAGGTCAACAGGAGGGGTCACTAGTATGTGTACAACATGGGAAGGTAAGGTCAACAGGAGAGGTCACTAGTATGTGTACAACATGGGAAGGTAAGGTAAACAGGAGGGGTCACTAGTATGTGTACAACATGGGAAGGTAAGGTAAACAGGAGGTAAGGTAAACAGGAGGGGTCACTAGTATGTGTACAACATGGGAAGGTAAGGTAAACAGGAGAGGTCACTAGTATGTGTACAACACGGGAAGGTAAGGTAAACAGGAGCGGTCACTAGTATGTGTACAACATGGGAAGGTAAGGTAAACAGGAGGGGTCACTAGTATGTGTACAACATGGGAAGGTAAGGTAAACAGGAGAGGTCACTAGTTTGTGTACAATACGGGAAGGTAAGGTAAACAGGAGGGGTCACTAGTATGTGTACAACATGGGAAGGTAAGGTAAACAGGAGGGGTCACTAGTATGTGTACAACATGGGAAGGTAAGGTAAACAGGATGGGTCACTAGTATGTGTACAACATGGGAAGGTAAGGTAAACAGGAGGGGTCACTAGTATGTGTACAACATGGGAAGGTAAGGTAAACAGGAGAGGTCACTAGTATGTGTACAACATGGGAAGGTAAGGTAAACAGGAGGGGTCACTAGTATGTGTACAACATGGGAAGGTAAGGTAAACAGGAGGTAAGGTAAACAGGAGGTAAAGTAAACAGGAGGTAAGGTAAACAGGAGGGGTCACTAGTTTGTGTACAATACGGGAAGGTAAGGTAAACAGGAGGGGTCACTAGTATGTGTACAACACCGGAAGGTAAGGTAAACAGGAGGGGTCACTAGTATGTGTACAACATGGGAAGGTTAGGTAAACAGGAGAGGTCACTTGTTTGTGTACAACATGGGAAGGTAAGGTAAACAGGAGGGGTCACTAGTATGTGTGTACAACATGGGAAGGTAAGCTAAACAGGAGGGGTCACTAGTATGTGTACAACATGGGAAGGTAAGGTAAACAGAGACAAATATTAAGCCAATAGACAATACACTATAATAGCCATTTGATCTATTAAATGACCATTTCAGTAATGATCAAATTATTTAGTTTCATTGGAATTAAGATACACGCATGACATGCAGATTGTGCTGTGTTTACCACATCAGAGTCCTCAGTGGAGTAATGACCGGACCGGCGTGTTTACCACATCAGAGTCCTCAGTGGAGTAATGACCAGGCCGGTGTGTTTACCACATCAGAGTCCTCAGTGGAGTAATGACCAGACCGGCGTGTTTACCACATCAGTGTCCTCAGTGGAGTAATGACCAGACCGGTGTGTTTACCACATCAGAGTCCTCAGTGGAGTAATGACCGGACCGGCGTGTTAACCACATCAGAGTCCTCAGTGGAGTAATGACCAGACCGGCGTGTTTACCACATCAGAGTCCTCAGTGGAGTAATGACCGGACCGGTGTGTTTACCACATCAGAGTCCTCAGTGGAGTTATGACCAGACCGGTGTGTTTACCACATCAGAGTCCTCAGTGGAGTAATGACCGGACCGGTGTGTTTACCACATCAGAGTCCTCAGTGGAGTAATGACCGGACCGGTGTGTTTACCACATCAGTGTCCTCAGTGGAGTAATGACCAGACCGGTGTGTTTACCACATCAGAGTCCTCAGTGGAGTTATGACCGGACCGGTGTGTTTACCACATCAGAGTCCTCAGTGGAGTTATGACCAGACCGGCGTGTTTACCACATCAGAGTCCTCAGTGGAGTAATGACCGGACCGGTGTGTTTACCACATCAGAGTCCTCAGTGGAGTAATGACCAGACTTGTTTACCACATCAGAGTCCTCAGTGGAGTAATGACCAGGCCGGTGTGTTTACCACATCAGTGTCCTCAGTGGAGTAATGACCAGGCCGGTGTGTTTACCACGTCAGAGTCCTCAGTGGAGTAATGACCAGACCGGCGTGTTTACCACATCAGTGTCCTCAGTGGAGTAATGACCAGACCGGCGTGTTTACCACATCAGAGTCCTCAGTGGAGTAATGACCGGACCGGCGTGTTTACCACATCAGAGTCCTCAGTGGAGTTATGACCAGACCGGCGTGTTTACCACATCAGAGTCCTCAGTGGAGTTATGACCAGACCGGCGTGTTTACCACATCAGAGTCCTCAGTGGAGTTATGACCAGACCGGCGTGTTTACCACATCAGAGTCCTCAGTGGAGTAATGACCGGACCGGTGTGTTTACCACATCAGAGTCCTCAGTGGAGTAATGACCAGACTTGTTTACCACATCAGAGTCCTCAGTGGAGTAATGACCAGGCCGGTGTGTTTACCACATCAGTGTCCTCAGTGGAGTAATGACCAGGCCGGTGTGTTTACCACATTAGAGTCCTCAGTGGAGTAATGACCAGACCGGCGTGTTTACCACATCAGTGTCCTCAGTGGAATAATGACCAGACCGGCGTGTTTACCACATCAGAGTCCTCAGTGGAGTAATGACCGGACCGGCGTGTTTACCACATCAGAGTCCTCAGTGGAGTTATGACCAGACCGGCGTGTTTACCACATCAGAGTCCTCAGTGGAGTTATGACCAGACCGGCGTGTTTACCACATCAGAGTCCTCAGTGGAGTAATGACCAGGCCGGTGTGTTTACCACATCAGAGTCATCAGTGGAGTAATGACCAGGCCGGTGTGTTTACCACATCAGAGTCCTCAGTGGAGTAATGACCAGACCGGCGTGTTTACCACATCAGAGTCCTAAGTGGAGTAATGACCAGACCGGCGTGTTTACCACATCAGAGTCCTCAGTGGAGTAATGACCAGACCGGCGTGTTTACCACATCAGAGTCCTCAGTGGAGTAATGACCAGGCCGGCGTGTTTACCACATCAGAGTCCTCAGTGGAGTTATGACCGGACCGGCGTGTTTACCACATCAGAGTCCTCAGTGGAGTTATGACCGGACCGGTGTGTTTACCACATCAGAGTCCTCAGTCGAGATATGACCAGACCGGCGTGTTTACCGCATCAGAGTCCTCAGTGGAGTAATGACCGGACCGGTATTTTTACCACATCAGAGTCCTCAGTGGAGTAATGACCGGACCGGTGTGTTTACCACATCAGAGTCCTCAGTGGAGTAATGACCAGACTTGTTTACCACATCAGAGTCCTCAGTGGAGTAATGACCAGGCCGGTGTGTTTACCACATCAGAGTCCTCAGTGGAGTAATGACCAGGCCGGTGTGTTTACCACATTAGAGTCCTCAGTGGAGTAATGACCAGACCGGCGTGTTTACCACATCAGTGTCCTCAGTGGAATAATGACCAGACCGGCGTGTTTACCACATCAGAGTCCTCAGTGGAGTAATGACCAGACCGGCGTGTTTACCACATCAGAGTCCTCAGTGGAGTTATGACCAGACCGGCGTGTTTACCACATCAGAGTCCTCAGTGGAGTCATGACCAGACCGGCGTGTTTACCACATCAGAGTCCTCAGTGGAGTAATGACCAGGCCGGTGTGTTTACCACATCAGAGTCATCAGTGGAGTAATGACCAGGCCGGTGTGTTTACCACATCAGAGTCCTCAGTGGAGTAATGACCAGACCGGCGTGTTTACCACATCAGAGTCCTAAGTGGAGTAATGACCAGACCGGCGTGTTTACCACATCAGAGTCCTCAGTGGAGTAATGACCAGACCGGCGTGTTTACCACATCAGAGTCCTCAGTGGAGTAATGACCAGGCCGGCGTGTTTACCACATCAGAGTCCTCAGTGGAGTTATGACCGGACCGGCGTGTTTACCACATCAGAGTCCTCAGTGGAGTTATGACCGGACCGGTGTGTTTACCACATCAGAGTCCTCAGTCGAGATATGACCAGACCGGCGTGTTTACCGCATCAGAGTCCTCAGTGGAGTAATGACCGGACCGGTATTTTTACCACATCAGAATCCTCAGTGGAGTTATGACCACACCGGCGTGTTTACCACATCAGAGTCCTCAGTGGAGTAATGACCACACCGGCGTGTTTACCACATCAGAGTCCTCAGTGGATTAATGACCACACCGGCGTGTTTACCACATCAGAGTCCTCAGTGGAGTAATGACCAGACCGGTGTGTTTACCACATCAGAGTCCTCAGTGGAGTAATGACCAGACCGGTGTGTTTACCACATCAGAGTCCTCAGTGGAGTAATGACCAGACCGGCGTGTTTACCACATCAGAGTCCTCAGTGGATTAATGACCACACCGGCGTGTTTACCACATCAGAGTCCTCAGTGGAGTAATGACCAGACCGGTGTGTTTACCACATCAGAGTCCTCAGTGGAGTAATGACCAGACTTGTTTACCACATCAGAGTCCTCAGTGGAGTAATGACCAGACTTGTTTACCACATCAGAGTCCTCAGTGGAGTAATGACCAGGCCGGTGTGTTTACCACATCAGAGTCCTCAGTGGAGTATCATCAGACCGGTATTTTTACCACATCAGAGTCCTCAGTGGAGTTATGACCACACTGGTGTGTTTACCACATCAGAGTCCTCAGTGGAGTATCATCAGACCGGTGTGTTTACCACATCAGAGTCCTCAGTGGAGTTATGACCAGACCGGCGTGTTTACCACATCAGAGTCCTCAGTGGATTAATGACCACACCGGCGTGTTTACCACATCAGAGTCCTCAGTGGAGTAATGACCAGACCGGTGTGTTTACCACATCAGAGTCCTCAGTGGAGTAATGACCAGACTTGTTTACCACATCAGAGTCCTCAGTGGAGTAATGACCAGACTTGTTTACCACATCAGAGTCCTCAGTGGAGTAATGACCAGGCCGGTGTGTTTACCACATCAGAGTCCTCAGTGGAGTATCATCAGACCGGTATTTTTACCACATCAGAGTCCTCAGTGGAGTTATGACCACACCGGTGTGTTTACCACATCAGAGTCCTCAGTGGAGTAATGACCAGATCGGTGTGTTTACCACATCAGAGTCCTCAGTGGAGTAATGACCAGACCGGCGTGTTTACCACATCAGAGTCCTCAGTGGAGTTATGACCAGACCGGTGTGTTTACCACATCAGAGTCCTCAGTGGAGTAATGACCAGACCGGCGTGTTTACCACATCAGAGTCCTCAGTGGAGTAATGACCGGACCGGCGTGATAACCAAATCAGAGTCCTCAGTGGAGTAATGACCAGACCGGCGTGTTTACCACATCAGAGTCCTCAGTGGAGTAATGACCAGGCCGGTGTGTTTACCACATCAGAGTCCTCAGTGGAGTAATGACCAGGCCGGCGTGTTTACCACATCAGAGTCCTCAGTGGAGTAATGACCAGATCGGCGTGTTTACCACATCAGAGTCCTCAGTGGAGTTATGACCAGACCGGCGTGTTTACCACATCAGAGTCCTCAGTGGAGTAATGACCAGACCGGCGTGTTTACCACATCAGAGTCCTCAGTGGAGTAATGACCGGACCGGCGTGTTTACCACATCAGAGTCCTCAGTGGAGTAATGACCGGACCGGTGTGTTTACCACATCAGAGTCCTCAGTGGAGTAATGACCAGGCCGGCGTGTTTACCACATCAGAGTCCTCAGTGGAGTTATGACCAGGCCGGCGTGTTTACCACATCAGAGTCTTCAGTGGAGGATCCTTTGGAGGGCTAATTAATGCTTAATCAATATATATTGACAGAGCAGACCCGTCGGTCAACCTCTGTCATGTCCGATACAACTGGCTTCCTTAATGCCGGAACAGCTTTTAATTGTGACACGCCGGGCTTTAGGTTGTCATTATTCTTCCTCTCATATCCTCTTTGTAAATACAGAGTTAATTGGGTTTAGCGCAGTTGATCCGTGGTTTCATTTTTATCCCTTGTCGTGAAACGAAGCGAGAGCAATACTCCTCAGAATGGTTTTGTTTGGATTTCTTATTGCCGGGGTCAGCTCTTTTATTTGCTAAATGCTCCTGCTTGTTTGGTCCATTTACCGGTGGCAGGCTTGCTTTATGACTCTAAGTATACGTATGTCTTGGACCACAAGAGTTTGTAAAGAGACAAACAGACTCTAATGGGTTAACATGTCCATCTCACTTCAGATTGGAACTGGTCGATAAGATCGAATCCACACTTACTGTTGATGGTTTATATTCAAGCTGAAATGTTCTCTCGTCATTGCAAACCCTCGTTACTATAGACACCCGTTACTATAAACCCTCGCTACTGTATACCCTAGTTACTATAAACCCTCGCTACTGTATACCCTCGTTACTATATACCCTCGTTACTGTATACCCTCATTACGATATACCCTCATCAATACATACCCTAGTTACTGCATACCCTATTAACTGTAAACCCTAGTTACTGTATACCCTCATTACTATATACCCTCGTTACTGTATACCCTCATTACGATATACCCTCATCAATACATACCCTAGTTACTGCATACCCTATTTACTGTATACCCTAGTTACTGTATACCCTAGTTACTGTATACCCTCATTACTATATACCCTAGTTACTGTATACCCTCATTACTATATACCCTCGTTACTGTATACCCTAGTTACTGCATACCCTCGTCACTGTATGCCCTAGTTACTGTATACCCTCATTACTATATACCCTAGTTACTGTATACCCTAGTTACTGTATACCCTAGATACTGTATACCCTAGTTACTATATACCATAGTTACTGTGTACACTCATTACTATATACCCTAGTTACTGTGTACCCTAGTTACTGTATACCCTAGTTACTGTATATCCTAGTTACTGTATATCCTAGTTACTGTATACCCTAGTTACTATATACCCTCATTACTATATACCCTAGTTACTGTATACCCTAGTTACTGTATACCCTAGGTACTGTATACCCTAGGTACTATATACCCTAGTTACTGTATACCCTAGTTACTGTATATCCTAGTTACTGTATATCCTAGTTACTGTATACCCTAGTTACTATATACCCTCATTACTATATACCCTAGTTACTGTATACACTAGTTACTGTATACCCTAGTTACTGTATACCCTAGTTACTGTATATCCTAGTTACTGTATACCCTCATTACTATATACCCTAGTTACTATATACACTAGTTACTGTATACCCTAGTTACTGTATATCCTAGTTACTGTATACCCTCATTACTATATACCCTAGTTACTATATACACTAGTTACTGTATACACTAGTTACTGTATATCCTAGTTACTGTATACCATAGTTACTGTATATCCTAGTTACTGTATACCATATTTACTATATACCCTAGTTACTGTATACCATAGTTACTGCATACCCTCGTCACTGTATGCCCTAGTTACTGTATACCCTCATTACTATATACCCTAGTTACTATATACACTAGTTACTGTATACCCTAGTTACTGTATACCCTAGTTACTGTATATCCTAGTTACTGTATACCCTCATTACTATATACCCTAGTTACTATATACACTAGTTACTGTATACCCTAGTTACTGTATATCCTAGTTACTGTATACCCTCATTACTATATACCCTAGTTACTATATACACTAGTTACTGTATACACTAGTTACTGTATATCCTAGTTACTGTATACCATAGTTACTGTATATCCTAGTTACTGTATACCATAGTTACTGTATATCCTAGTTACTGTATACCATAGTTACTATATACCATAGTTACTGTGTACCCTCGTTACGGTGTACCCTAGTTACTCTATACCCTATGTACTGTGTACCCTAGTTACTGCATACCCTAGTTACTGTATACCCTAGTTACTATATACCCTCGTTACTGTATACCCTAGTTACTGTATACCCTAGTTACTATATACCCTCATTACTGTATACCCTAGTTACTGTATTCCCTAGTTACGGTATCTCCCGTTTATGTATGTATGCGTATACTGTATAAACTCGCTCTGTCCAATTTAAGAATAATGCTATTGATAACAAATAACATTGACCATGATAATAACCTTCGATAAGTATATTATTTTTTATCTCTTTTCTACTATTTAGTTACTTATCATTTTTGATGAAGGTTTTGTTTTTGTACATTAGCAGTTATACAGGTGAGATTACTGATAACAAATCAAAACCAAAATATATTGTGTATGTCTGTACAAAAGACATGCATGGTACTTTATCTTTTCGTCTTCAATTGTTCTTGATTATATATGTTTAGATACTCGTATTTCTAAGGTTGATTCAATATAGTGTCACTATTTAATGAAATAAAACGGGACAAACAGGTTGCAACAAACCTCGAGGACTGCAATCTACCAGTACTGTCTACCACCTGTTATCTAAAAGGAGAATAAGAACGACAAACAAGATCCTAACACCATTCAATGTAAATTGGGAGTTAGTTACAGTTAAGCCAAAAATAAATGAAACTACAACATGCAGTTGTTTGGTCTTTAAAGGATTCGTCAGTGATGCTAAGGGCTTTAGTGTTCATACTTTGGAGGCGACCAAAAGTCATGTCATGATCTGTATGTTACTTATAATGCTACGTTTGTTCAACATATATTTTACATAGCGTTTTTTGTCTTTGAAGGTATACAAATATCATTCCTGTATCTTCTTATATCGACCGATTACTGGACGAGTGACGAAGTAAATATTACAATGTGACAGAAAGGTACGGAAATGATCACGTTTACATTAATTATACCGGAATAGGAAGCAGGCTTTATGTATGCTACTGCTGCCAAAAATGAAAATCAAGAAACATACTAAACTAAGATATCGACCTCTTTGTGAAACTGAAGTCAGACTTGAACTTATTTCTCACCATTATACACATTTGATTAAGGCTAGTACATAAATTTATGTTTTATCGTACACGTATGAACGTATATTTGTGTATACATTCAATATTTATTTAACAATTCTACCACGTTTGCTATGCAACGCCAGTTTTGATTGGTTTAAAACCATGTATCATTTGCCAGTAATCAACTCTCGTGTCAATAATACACGCTCGTGAGTCACAGCTGTTACAATTTTCCCTCTCCAAAATCGTGCATTTGTAAACAAACATGGTGTTACCAAAACGTTTGAACGTCGGAGACCGTGTATTTTAAATTTACAACGGAGAAATTTGCCAGATTGTTAATTTCTATCAACCCAGAACAGACTTCGTTAAACAATATGTTGTACGGTCAGTTTCCACAGGCAAATTTTGGAGAGCATTTCTACATGAATTGCTGGCCGACATCCCCGAAAGTTCTCGTAACGTTGTCGTCAACTGGCTTGGGATTGACGTCAGCTTTTGAATATTCATTAGCACGCGCGCCTTATCGTTTCTTGTGAATTGTAACAGCCATGTAGCGACACATTTCCCGGGGATTCTTTGTCGTTTTTAGCTCTCTGGACGTAGTCCAGGAGAGCTTACGCAGTCATTCTCATGTTTTTGCCGGAAGTAGAATTATTAAAATTTTGTGGACAGAGGATATCAGAAACAGTGGGACTGTCAGAATGGATTTCAAGACACATGATTGGGGTCGACACGAACTAGATTTGACAAGAAATTTGAGTTGTTAAATGTTTTCATTTTCGAGTAATCGTCAATTTACGGTGTCATTTTGGACATACTCGGTGTCACAGGGACATGCCGAACGTTATTCTGAGGAGTTATAAGGCAAAGTTCCTATATCAACCAACTGTAATGTGTATATAGTAATGTGCTGCAACACACGTATCCCTGTGCCGCTGCAAAATTTGCTGCTATGCGTGTTACTTTATACACATTATGTCGTCTGCTACAGTGTATAGCTATATAGGGTGTCTCGCGAAGTATACGTCCCTGGCAAACACTGATATGAAACATTACTATGTATTCTTAGTAGTTCCAATTGTTTATCTTCTCTCATAATATTAACTTAATTTCTTGAAAGCATGGGAATGGAGCCCTATCTCCAGAGCTATTACTTAGTAATGAAATATGTCCTGTTACCCAGTGTATAGCTTTAAATCACTAATAACTGTTGACAAATGTGTTTTGGGTATAAAATATACCATGTGTAAATATGGTAGATATCAGAAATCGGAGAGAATATAGGTTTCTAATTGATTATAGTCATATGCATATGTATTGATGATTTGTATTATGTAGTGATAATATGCAAGCTGAAGCATGTTGCATTGATACTATATTGATGACCAATTTGACCTGTGACCTTTGATGACTTATAAATGTATATGATTTCTCCAGTCATATACATCGGAAAACGGTGAAAATATTATGAGATGAAACAGGAAACAATTCTCTATAAGAGTACAAGATTTCATTTGAAACGATCAATACACAAAATCAAGAAAATTCATTGAAAAAGTTGAAAATACAAAGAATATATAGTACGTCCAGAGAGCTACGAGGCCCTTGGCCTCTTGTTCTATTAGGAAGAGGTAACAGGTAGATCTCAGAACTAAACAGTACATGGTAGAATAGAAATAATCAACTTTTCTCGGACTCGGATATTTTGCAATTTTAATTAATAACTCAGGCCTGCGGCCTTCGTTATTAATTTAATTGCAAAATAACCTCGTCCTCGTTGTATATCCTGCAACAATACACGAATCGTCGTTAATTATTTCTTAATTACACCTTTATCAATATCGATAACATTATGTTCCACGTGGCTGAAAAATGTCGTCTGGAAACTAGGAGTGTGCGATGACCTTGTCTATCTTGTCAGATATCCTGTTTTATGTTTTTTCTTACCTCCCCTCCCCGGAAATTCATTTCAGTCTCTGATCCGCTTGTATAATGACCTAGGTGTTGGGCTTACCCATAATTCCTTCTGTTTGTATGGGAACACCTACTTATTCTCACACAATTACAGATATAATGGACTTGTTGAAGCTCAGGGCGGGCTTGGCAGCCTATAACGAACGTTGGGTAACACATCTGAATGGTGTGATTATTTTTGACAACTATCTATCACTTTGAGATTGGTTTTAAGATGGTTTAGTTTTACGTCACGGCGTATTTATCTATCTTTGTATTATCTAAATAAGTGTTTTTCTCACTAAGTTAGCTTTGTGGTAGAGTTTTAACTGAATCTTTGAAACATACCACAGATGTTTGAGAATATATCACTGTAGATACTCCTATTAAAATGAAACACTTAAGAAGTACTTAATAAAACAATTAGAGAACTCGCCATGAGTAATGTCTGTGATTGCCTGTGTAGCTACATATCTGTATTTCTCCAACACGTTTCATCCTTTATCTAAATCACTACGGCTGGTCGGCGGGACCTCTGAGAGGGGGTGGCAGAAACACATCAATCAATGATAAAGTATCATCCCGTTTTCTATTGCATGCACTTGTCACTTGTTTTTGTTCCACTGAGATTTTTTAACACTCTCTCAAACATAAGCCAATCTACTTATTTGTTTATATTTCCAGCACAGACGTCTACCAGGTATGTAGTCCCGCTGAGTCTTCTATCTACACACTCTCACCCAAATTGTTGGATGTTCGCCATTATATCACAAAGATATTGGAGTTTTAGTAAACCTTGTCCACACGACCCTTGCTGTACATTTTACGCAATATGACGGCATCGCCATGGCTGAAGCTAAACTGTGGAAAAGTGAGTTACTAATCAGCCTTAATGTAGTGGTAAATTTTAGAAAGCCGCTGTTCCTGTTTTTCTTTATCACATAAACGATCGTTTAATCAAGGAATCAGGCGGTTTATAATATTTATCTTCAAACTGTATTCAACCACTCTCTTATCCTACGCAGTACTTCCGTTAACACGGACAAGCTATTATGCAAACCTAGTATATCTAGTTTGAACTATTATTGTCGTAAATTACTAATGACCGTTTTGATAATGCGATTGAAATACGGTCCTATTCCCCCGAGGCGGTAAATATTACTAAAGTTGTTCAAAGCTCTCTGCCGATAGTTCATATTTTGATAACAAAATAATCGGATCTTTTTTTTTTTCAAAACTGCTAAAAGCGATATGTTTAAAGTATGGGTCACGTTTCAAAGATAATCTAAGGACTACAGGATTTGTGGTATAAACATGATCGACAGGATTTCTACAGTTGGCCCAATAGAATATTCTACATTTCAAAATGGTGTCTGTTATACTGTGTGTTTTGTGTGGTTTAATATGCAATGATAAAGGCTCCGAATCTGATCCTAAACACTACCGCCCCATCACCATTCTGAGCTGTGTGGGCAAGCTATTTACAGCTATACTTACCTGTAGATTAACCAACTATTCCGAGGAGTTCCGGGTAATCAATGAAAGTCAGTCTGGGTTCCGAAGAGGTTACTCCACAACTGACACTATCTTCACTATACATACCATGCTTGAATTAATGAAAACTCTAAAGAAAAATAGTTTATATTGCGCCTTCATTGATTTAACGGAAATATGCATAAAATTATTGTAAATATGTATAGTGAAATTAAGTCAAGAATAGTAAATAACGGAGAAACTTCAAACTTCTTCAGGTGTGAAAAAGGTGTAAGGCAAGGTGAAAATATGTCATCTTTCCTTTTCTCTATTTTTCTTAATGATTTACAATATTTTTTATCAACAATAAATGTTAATTGTCTTACTACAGTATCTAAATTACTAGAAGACAAGCTCGGTGTGTATTTAAAGTTATTCTGTCTTTTATACGCTGATGACACTGTATTGTTAGCAGAAAGTCGCGATGATCTCCAAAATATGTTAAATAACTTCGATATATATTGTAACAGGTGGAACTTGAAGGTAAATATAGGAAAATCAAAAGTAATGATTTTTGGACGACAGAAGGTACCTGCAGACTTTAGATTCATTTTCGATGGTAAAGCCTTAGACATAGTTACTGAATTCAATTACCTTGGTATACTATTTTTTAAATCGGGGAATTTCTTAAGAGCTAAAAAGAACCAAGCACTTAAAGGAACTAGAGCCATGTATGAAGTGTTAAAAAAAGGGAGATGACATAATCTATCAATACAATGTCAACTGGATTTATTTGACAAAATTGTGTCACCAGTTCTGCTATACGGTTGTGAAGTGTGGGTTTTTTCAAATAACACTATAATTGAAAGAGTTCATTTAAAGTTTTGTAAGATGTTACTTCACCTTAAATCATCAACTCCTGATTTTATGGTTTATGGAGAGCTCGGCAGACATACACTAGATATCGAAATTAAAACCAGAATGATAAGTGTTTAGACACGATTAATAGCAGCTAAAGAAGGTAAAATAAGTAACTTATTATATAAGACATCAGCCATAGTAAATGAAGAAAATGGTGGTTCAATTGCCTGGACCGAATGCATTAAAAACATACTGAATAACTGTGGACTCTCCAACATATGGTTGAATCAAAATTCTGTAAATCCGAAATGGCTTCCTTTAAAAATAAAACTAACATTGACCGACCAAGTTAAGCAAAGTTGGGCGGAAACATGTAGAAACTCTCCAAAATCCATAAATTAAAGAGTTTTTAAATCTGAAGTTACTTTTGAAAATTATTTTAATATTCTTTCCAGAAAAGATGCTATATTATTGTGTAAATTCAGAACAAGAAATAGTCATTTACCTATTGAAACTGGAAGCTGGTGACATATACCGAGGGAAGAACGTCTCTGCCAGAAATGTAATAAAAGAGATATTGGAGACGAATATCACTATATTTTTTAATGTTCGACCTTAGATATTGAAAGGAGAAGTTTTTTACCTCAAAAATTAATCATCCGACATAGTGTAATTTCATTGCAAGATATCATGATGTCCAAAAGATTTGGTTTGGTTTGGTTTATTTTGCTTAACGTCCTATTAACAGCTAAGGTCATTTAAGGACGGCCTCCCGTGCGTGCAACATGCATGTGTGTGGTGAGTGCGTATGTGTGTTTTGGGAGGCTGCAGTATGTTCGTGTTAAGTCTCCTTGTGATAGGCCGGAACTTTTGCCGATTTGTAGTGCTACCTCACTGGAGCATACTGCCGAAGACACCCAGCAGCACACCCCACCCGGTCACATTATACTGACAACGGGCGAACCAGTCGTCCCACTCCTTTTATGCTGAGCGCTAAGCAGGAGTAGCAACTACCATTTTTAAAGACTCTGGTATGTCTCGGCCAGGGGACAGAACCCAAAGCCTTCCTCAGAGGGGCGAACGCTCAACTAAAGGCCAAAAGTTGAGGCATTGTCAAGGGAGACATTAGGAAGATGAAAGTTTGAAAGAAAGAAAAGAAAAGATAAGATCCCAAATTCAGTCGCCTCTTACGACGATGCAATGGGGGCAGCAGGTACAATTCTTGCGCCCTACCTGCAGGGCAGGATGTCCAAAAGACTCTCTTCCTTAAAAAAGTTATGTAACTTTATCAAAAAAATCAATTTCGTATGTTCCCCTGAGTAGATATTTTAATTCAAATATAAGTTTACATCTTTATGATACTTTCATCCCTCTGTATATCCACGCATGTTCACCAAATTTCATATTATTGTAAATTTACATGTATTGTATTTTGTATTCTATCTCTGTATACCTGTATAGGTGTTGAGATAATAAATGAATTTGAATTTGAATTTGAAAAAAAAAAAAAAAATGAACTTGTAACGTTAGGGACACAATATTACAATGATGGAAGGTCATTATTGTGTAGTGACCCGTGGTAATATATGACAATAACGATAGGTCATTATTGTGTAGTGACCCGTGGTACTATATAACAATGATGAAAGGTCATTGTTCTGTAGTGACCCGTGGTTATATATGACAATGATGGAAGGTCATTGTTCTGTAGTGACCTGTGGTAATATATAACAATGATGAAAGTTCATTATTGTGTAGTGACCCGTGGTTATATATGACAATGATGGAAGGTCATTATTGTGTAGTGACCCGTGGTAATATATGACAATGATGGAAGGTCATTGTTCTGTAGTTATGTGATGTAATATATTATAACCAATATTCTTCAATTTTTTTCTTTTTGAGATGAATTGGCAATACCTGAAAAAAACAGGATACTTACATTGTCGATTGTGAACTTCTGAACTTGAAATGAAGAACACTAAAACATTCCTGTACAGAGGTACACTGGGAACGGAATACTTCATGTAGAGGGGTACATACGGAACGGAATACTTCCTGTAGAGGGGTACACTGGGAACGTTATACTTCCTGTTTTGGGATACGCTAAGCACGTTATATTTCCTGTATTGGGGTACCCTTGGAACGTGATACTTCCTGTTTTGGGGTACACTGGGAACGTTATACTTCCTGTATTGGTGTACACTTGGAACGTGATACTTCCTGTTTTGGGGTACGCTTGGAACGTGATACTTCCTGTACAGGGAATACACTGGGAACGTGATACTTCCTGTACAGGGGTACACTGGGAACGTTATACTTCCTGTACAGGGGTACACTGGGAACGTGATACTTCCTGTTTTGGGGTACACTGGGAATGTTATACTTCCTGTTTTGTGGTACACTTGGAACGTGATACTTCCTGTACAGGGGTACACTGGGAACGTTATACTTCCTGTTTTGGAGTACACTTGGAACGTGATACTTCCTGTACAGGGGTACACTTGGAACGTTATACTTCCTGTTTTGGGGTACACTGGGAACGTAATACGTCCTGTTTTGAGGTACACTGGGAACGTGATACTTCCTGTTTTGGGGTATACTGGGAACGTGTTACTTCCTGTTTTGGGGTACATTTGGAACGTGATACTTCCTGTACAGGGGTACACTGGGAACGTAATACTTCCTGTATTGGGGTACACTGGGAACGTAATACGTCCTGTTTTGAGGTACACTGGGAACGTGATACTTCCTGTTTTGGGGTATACTGGGAACGTGTTACTTCCTGTTTTGGGGTACATTTGGAACGTGATACTTCCTGTACAGGGGTACACTGGGAACGTAATACTTCCTGTATTGGGGTACACTTGGAACGTGATACTTCCTGTTTTGGGGTACACTGGGAATGTTATACTTCCTGTTTTGGGGTACACTGGGAACGTAATACGTCCTGTTTTGGGGTACACTGGGAACGTGATACTTCCTGTTTTGGGGTACACTGGGAACGTGTTACTTCCTGTTTTGGGGTACATTTGGAACGTGATACTTCCTGTACAGGGGTACACTGGGAACGTAATACTTCCTGTATTAGGGTACACTGGGAACGTGATACTTCCTGTACAGGGGTACACTTGGAACGTTATACTTCCTGTTTTGGGGTACACTGGGAACGTAATACGTCCTGTTTTGAGGTACACTGGGAACGTGATACTTCCTGTTTTGGGGTACACTGGGAACATGTTACTTCCTGTTTTGGGGTACATTTGGAACGTGATACTTCCTGTACAGGGGTACACTGGGAACGTAATACTTCCTGTATTGGGGTACACTGGGAACGTGATACTTCCTGTTTTGGGGTACACTGGGAATGTTATACTTCCTGTTTTGGGGTACACTGGGAACGTAATACGTCCTGTTTTGGGGTACACTGGGAACGTGATACTTCCTGTTTTGGGGTACACTGGGAACGTGTTACTTCCTGTTTTGGGGTACATTTGGAACGTGATACTTCCTGTACAGGGGTACACTGGGAACGTAATACTTCCTGTATTGGGGTACACTGGGAACGTGATACTTCCTGTACAGGGGTACACTTGGAACGTTATACTTCCTGTACAGGGGTACACTAGGAACGTTATACTTCCTGTATTGGTGTACACTTGGAACGTGATACTTCCTGTTTTGGGGTACGCTTGGAACGTGATACTTCCTGTACAGGGAATACACTGGGAACGTGATACTTCCTGTACAGGGGTACACTGGGAACGTTATACTTCCTGTACATGAGTACACTGGGAACGTGATACTTCCTGTTTTGGGGTACACTGGGAATGTTATACTTCCTGTTTTGTGGTACACTTGGAACGTGATACTTCCTGTACAGGGATACACTGGGAACGTTATACTTCCTGTTTTGGGGTACACTTGGAACGTGATACTTCCTGTACAGGGGTACACTTGGAACGTTATACTTCCTGTTTTGGGGTACACTGGGAACGTAATACGTCCTGTTTTGAGGTACACTGGGAACGTGATATTTCCTGTTTTGGGGTACACTGGGAACGTGATACTTCCTGTTTTGGGGTACATTTGGAACGTGATACTTCCTGTACAGGGGTACACTGGGAACGTAATACTTCCTGTATTGGGGTACACTGGGAACGTGATACTTCCTGTACAGGGGTACACTTGGAACGTTATACTTCCTGTACAGGGGTACACTAGGAACGTTATACTTCCTGTATTGGGGTACACTGGTAACGTGATACTTCCTGTACAGGGGTACACTGGGAACGGATACTTCCTGTTTTGGGGTACACTAGGAACGTTATACTTCCTGTACAGGGGTACACTTGGAACGTGCCTAATCCTAAATATCTCCTGTCCAGTTTTCTATCGGAAACTTTTACCAAGCACTTATTGTTTATTACGGATATTTGATCTGATAATATGACAAGGATAATAATTGAGATGAATCTAAATAAGGTTCTGTATAATTATGGTCCAAAGACACACGAGTACCTCAATAGAATTAAAAGTAGCTGTTAGTTTGGTCCATTTGCCGTGTTATATGAAGAGGGCATCCCGTTTTGATACAATAGTCTTAAGGGATAATTTGCATTTGATATATCTGTTCAAAACGCGTTGTGATCTATCGGAGGCAATGCAAAATTTAGTTTGATGTGGAGTCTGCCACACGGATACGACGACAGCTTACAGGAAATATAATAACATTTCAGTGGAAATGACTCAACGCCAAAGACTTATTATAAAATAAAAGACATTTGTTTGCTCACTAATCCTTACTTCATTCCCCATATCTGTCGTTTATTGAAAACAGATGGGCATTATTTGCGTTCGGAAATATCAGCAAGTCGATGTAATATATACTCTCCAGAGAGAAAAGAAAAAGGCCTGAATGTCGTCAGCCATTCAACAGACGCTGTCCTTCGGACGTCAGAGGAAATTCGCTGATTAAATTGTTGATATAGTTGGTTTAGTTTTATAAATAATCCTTCCCTGACACCGCAAAATGCTAATTGGCAATTTGTTTCCGCTAGCTGAAACTGGAAAATGACACCAGAAGCTGTTGCAGATTTCTAAATGGCTCCATGACAACGGAGACATGTGCTAATGTGGACATTTTCCAAACAGACTGTTAAAATATCCGGTTGAACGGAAAAGGGAAAATTAAGAATATGATGGCTTCTACGAACGTTCACACATTTTAGGTTGCACAATTTCTTGAAAGTTGTCAGGAAATCTCTAATGTTGAGTTATAGAGTGTAATATATTTGAAATGAGTACTTTTGGGATGGATTTGGAAGGAGTAAGGAAATACGGCTACATTTAAGGCGTGCAGGAAAACTGAA